>NC_133451.1:65412500-65567500 GCF_048565385.1 Saimiri boliviensis
TGTGACTAAAACCAGACTGAATTTATTTATTGACTCAAAACTCAGCTGTCTTTTCTATACCATTTTAATTTTGCATACACACACATGCGCACATACACACACACATTGGACTTGAGGTTCTGAAGGCCTTTTCTTTCATTTTGGTTTTCCTTTAGCCACATGAGTCAAGCCGAAATCACCATAATCCTGACTTTTGAACTTGGGGAGCTTATGTGAAATGGTCCATAAACTCATTCTAAGAAAAGATTACTTAATGCCATTTCTGTATTACTGTGGAATTAAATCCCCTTTCTCAAATCTATTTTTATATTATCTTTCTTAGGTCAAAATCCCAACTTGAATTTTATGGATTTGGGGAAAGAATTTTAGTAACTGAGCCACACTATAATGTGAAGTAGTGTAATTGAAGTTGTAGTGGGTGAGAACTTAGGCATTGGAGTAAAACAGAGGTGTTTTTAAATCCTAGCTCTTTGACCTTGTAAAAATTACAAGGTCAATTTTACAAAAATTCTCAGACCTCTCTGAGATTTACATTCTCCATAAAATGAAGAAAATAGTAGTACTTTTGCACAGGAGTATGGTGAGGGTGAAAGGAGATGATGTATTTAAAGCATTTAGCATAGTACCTCGCACATAATGAACTAGTGATAAAAATCAGTGATTCTTGCTGTTACTATTATTTTTACTCAACTTGCATTAGCAGCATTTGCTGCAATAGCTGACACAGAATAAATGCCTAAGAAATATTTACTAAATGAAGACTAGAGCAAATTTAGACACCTAAGTCTTCTCACACCCAAGAGTAGTAGATAGTACCATATCTTATGCTGCTGTATGATGGAAATCAAAATGGACTCACCACTCTTTAATTCTTCTGTGACCAGCAGAACCTGTCTGAATACATGATACTAAATAATGTAGTATCTCCAGTGATTATCCTCTTAGGAAAATATTTATCAAGTTCACATTTATTCAAAAATTTTTCTCTAGGATAAATCAAAATGTTTCTACTCAGTGAACATAATTACCAAGAGCTTCATTACATGTTTCTGAGTCTGTCTGTTTAAACAGACTCTTTTCAAGAATTAGTGTAATTCTTTGAGAATGAAAAATCAGACTAAGTTAAAATTAACCAGACGGGTACAAAAACCTATCCAAAACCATTTGTTCTTTTTGTCTTTCTACAAATATACATAGAAAGGCAGGTATATGGACAGACATAGATATCAATGTTTTGAGATTAACTTTTGCTATTCCACAGATTCTAGATCGTTTTCTCCAAACCCCTCACTTCAGTACCTCATCAGAAGTTTCCATGTCAGGAAATACAGGTTAAACAAGTGTTTGTTTTATAAATAGTGCTTCATTCCTTTAGTGTTCTCTCTCACATGATTTCTCTCATCTGTCTTGCTGGGCAGATAGAATCTTATGAGGATGTCAGCTTGCCAAATAATTAAGATTCTTTTCAGTAATATAGGACTCAAATCAAAAACATTCCTGGAGACTAGTACATTTACAAATATTATTGCTTATACAGATGTGTGGTGGAATGGGATAAAATGTTAGGTATGACAACAACGAATTATAGAAATATGAGGCTGCCTTCAGGCACATGAATATATACATGAGGGTAGAAATATTTTGGTGGGAATTATTACTAAGGATGTGAAATCTTTGAAACAATATTTGGAAACAGAGGCGTCCAAGTCAAAATGAAGGAAGCCAGTCAATGAATGTTTCTTGAGCACAAATTATGTGCCAGCTACTGGTCTAGGCACAGAGAACATAGACATGAATGAGCCAGACATAGTCTCAGCCTAGGTTCACAGTCAAATGCAGAAGATGGACATTAAGCTAATAATGAAATAGCTCAGAAGAAACTTGGGGCTTTGAAGAACTGTGAGGTCCTATAAAATTTGGGGCAAAGGTAGCATGGAGAAAAAGATAAATCTAACCTAGTAAGGAAAGTTAAAGAAGGTCTTACTTCAGAGACAGTGTTTTCTAAAGCAAGATTTAAGGCTGTCTTAGCTGGGAAAAGAGGGAGGAAAGTTGCTCGATTAGATAAAAGGAACATCATGGGCAAAGGTCCATACAGAAGTTGAGAGAATCCCATTGCCTTGTTTTCCTAGGGCTGCTGTAACAAAGTACAGCAAACTGGGTGGCTTAAAACAACAGATACTTATTACGTCACAGTTCCGAAGGCTAGAGGTCCAAGATCAAGGTGTCAGTTGGGTTTGTCCCTTCTAAGGGCTGTGAGGAAGAAAGTTTTATGCCTCTCCCCTAGCTTCTGGTGCTTTGCTGGCAATCCTTGGTCCCTTTGGCTCACAGAAGCATCATCTCCATCTCTGCCTGTATCCTTGCATGGCATCTTCCCTGCGTGAGCCGAGAACCTAGTTTTCCCCTTTCACAAGGTTACTATTGAATTAAGAGTCCTCTCTATTTTAGAAGGACTCATCTTAACAAATGACATCTGCAATAGCCCTGTTTCCAAATATGGTCACATTCTGAGGAGTCAGAACTTCAACATACGACATTTTTGGGAGACATGGCCAGCCTGGAGAGAGGAGTAGGGATAATGGTTTGATGTGATCTCAGAAAGGTAATTAGCCTAACAGCACATAACACACTTCTAGGTGAACTTAGCATTTTGTACATTTTTTTCTAAGGGCCATGGCAAACCATTTATGAATTTTAAGCAGGGGAGTGGAAATGACCATATTTGTGGTTTTAAATAATTGCCCTGATTTCAGTGGGGACGATGGATTAGTAGATGGTACAGCATCATATTGTATCCCTCCACTTTCCTTTCTGGCATCTCTTTAGTTCTCCCCGAAGGTATCAGCTCTCTCTACCCCATGTTCATAAAGGCTATTTAGCTGGCCTTTGAGAGGTCGAGATCTCTTTCTTGTACAAAATGCTCTCTTGGAAAATATTCTGTGTTTCTGAATCCATCTGTCATCCATTATGTATTTTTCTCCTTTAGATATCAACAGACAGGAAAGTTTAAATTTGCACAGAGAATTCAATTTAGTCAAATGACTCTTGATCTTTTCAGATCATTGAGACTTTACATTAGCTTCAATTGAAAAAATTGCTAATAAAATGTTGAATAATTAATAAAAAGACAACTTGTACAGGACTGTAAAGTTTCTGTAAAATCAAGTATTTAAGTTTGAGCTTTTACAAAATGATGAGAACTTTTGTTGTTGTTGTTGTTGTTTGTTGATACAGGGTCTCACTCCGTCACTCAGGCTATAGTGCAGAGTGTGATCTCAGCTCACTGTAGCCTGGACCTCCCTGGCTCAAACAATCCTCCTGCTTCAGCCTCTAGAGAGACTGGGTCTACAAGTGTGTACCACCACACTTGGACAATTTTTGTATGTTTTTTGTAGAGATGAGGTTTCACCATATTGCCCAGACTGGCCTCCTAGGCTCAAGCAATCTACCCACCTCTCAAAGTACTGGGATTACAGGCATGAGCCACTGTGCTTGGCTGATGAGAGCATTTTTTATGTTCATGTTGGGAATTGACTTGCATAAGCAAGAGCAATGTTGAGTCAACTTAAGTTGATTCTCCCAGAGCTCCTTCTGGCTCTCCCATGTGAGCTGCAGGATTTCAGGTTTCAAACCTCACATCAACTGCAAGCCCTCCCTGGCTGCTTTGTGCTGATAGGCAGAAAACTACTTTATGTGATCTAATCTTCTCATAGGATTATGTCTGAGGATAATGAAACTTTACTAAATGCCTGTGGGAATATGAAGATAGCCTTTGTAATGAAGGTAATCTATTGTCATACTGCATGATAGGGAAGCAGAGGAATATTGAAAGTGATTAACAGAGCAATTAAAAGATAGAATGATGGGGCCTATAAGTCTGAGATGCTGAGAAAAAGAAAAGGCTATCATTTAAAAATTGATCTTAAGCTTTAGCATGTGTTTCTGTGACCATCACTGGCAGAATAGCAAGGTTTATTCTGCATGTTTTAGTGCTAAGGCAAAACTTCTGTTTCTTCCATTATATTTATGAACAGTCAGATCTAGAACATACTTTAGAGATAGTTTGTGTAGGACCTTCTGTGTTAGGTAGGGTTCACGCTGAGCTAATATAACTAAAACAGTTTGAACAAGATAGAAGTATTTTTGCTTCTCTCTCATGTAAGAATCCAGAATTAAGTAGTGCAGGGCTTGATGGGCTTCTCTGTGTAGTGATGTCTATCGGGATCCTGTGCTGGTGGCGGCCTCTGCCATCCTCATCACGGGGCTCTCATTCCTGGGTATAGGTGGTGGATCCAGTTATGGCCATTTCCCAGCTAGTGGGACAGGAAAGAGTCCAAAACAAGTGGCTTTGTGTTAAAGGAAAGAGCATAAAAATTACAGTATCATTCTTGCTAGCCCACAGCCACTCAGCTATGAGGAAGGCTGGAAAGATAGTCTCTAGCTGGGCATTCTTGTGCCTAGCTAACATTTGAGGGTTTTGTTACTAAAAGAAATACTGGGGCAATTAACTGTATCACATTGTCATTCTCCGAGGAAAAACATTAAGACCCAGAGAGGGTAAATGACTAGTCAGAAGTTGCACTGCTGTTGAAACTCTGATCTCCAGAATCCCAGAAGGAGACAAACTTTACTAAGCAGCTGTGGGAACTGCCCCTTGTCCTGTTCCTTCCACACCACCAGTATTCAAAAGAACTGTGCCAAAGTTCAAGAGTTTGCCTTTGAAATGGCAAGTCTGTCAGTTGGCTTCCAGGGATTTCCAGGAGTTAATTAACTTGAAGCATTTGTCCAAAACCGCCCCCAAATCTAAGTTGCTTGTCAGATTAGCAAGCTCTTGGTAGGCTTCCCATGACTTGTTCTAGAATAGTTTTCTCCATTTTAATGTGCTGCTTTCAACCCCAAATTCATGTAAACTCATATTTGCTTCTTTTAGAAATTTTCAAATTGAAAATCCAGCTTCCTGAGTAAACCTGTCACTGATTCCCCTTGTTACCCTTTTCATATGTTGTCTTTCACTCTGAGATTATCACACAGTTTGCTGAGATACACAAAGTAGCACATAAGATGACGTACAATGTGACCATTCTATTTCTATTAAGAAAAATCCTTAATTTCTATTTGCATAAGTATCTTCCTTAGCATTTTGTTGAGAGGAAAATGGATCAGCAAACTGAAAAGGCAAGTAGGTTTTCTAAGTGTGGAAACAAAGAATTAGATTTCATTCATTCCTTTTTTAAAACATGGTTTAAAAGTCATAGTTTTCAGAAGACCTAATTGATCCTTGCTTTAATTTTAGAATTATATCACCTTTGGGAGTTCTTGACCAAACTTAAAAAATCTGTGAGCAGTGGCACTTCAAGCTTTCTGGGGCCTTTTCAGGTAATACAGTCTCGGTGTTCTGCTTCCTCTTGATCAATCCAGGGCAAGATTGCTTCTCCTTTTCAACGTAGCAGGGTTTTAGTTCCAAAGAGTATATCTGTCTCACTTACGTACTGGTGAAGCCCTAGGGTTGTATTTTTCTGAGATGAAGATAGTTTAATACAATCCCCTTACACAACTATTCTAGATGTGTTTGTGGCTAAGCATTAAGTATTTAATAAAGCCTTCGGGAAAGTATGTGTTTGTTAGTAGAGCATTTATTTTCTTTAAACATAGGAAAGGTAATCTTTCTCTTAAGTTTCTTAAAAACACTTAAATACATTCATAGTCTGTTAAGTCTAAGAACAATGTATAATGGGGAATTGGGGACAGTGGGATTCACAATAATACTCAGACTATTCCTTCCACAAATTCAAACAATGGACATTTTAGTTGTTTATCTCTTTTTAAGACAATGTTGTCTTATATATCCGCCCCTCTTCTGGAACTTTAATTTTCTATCCTTTCTTCTCTCATCTGTACACTTCTATTAATACTCCCTTCTTCAGACCTAGACTTATCATGTTGGTTGCCCTCTATTTCAATAAGAATCACATGGAAATCCAGGGGGTGTCAGGCAGCTGGCAAAATAGAAAGGCTCTGCTAGCTGAGTTTACCCAGGACCTGTATCCAAACTCTGCCCACATTTTTAACTTCCCATTCATAGACTCCCCTGTTTGCTATGACCCCTCACATGCTATGAACTCAGTTTTGACCTCTTGTAGGTCTTTGACTATTAGAATTAATGCATGCTTCCACTGCTAATGGCTCACAGGGTTCTCCTTCCCAAGTCTGACACAGTTCTATGTACTCCCCATCCTTAGTGTGGCCTCAGTTATCCTAATAATCTTATGTCCATGACCAATATAACTTGCTCTTTTGAAGGTTATGACCAAGAGCTATGCTATATCAGGAACGTATACAATTCAGATAATGTATAATACTGTTGTTTGTTTCAATTAAAATTACAAAAAATTAAGTCAGTATATGTTTCAATTAAAATTACAAAAAATTAAGTCAGTATAGTTAATCATTTGCATGACATATATTGTGCTAAGATTTATTGGGCTCTGAATTACATTTTAATAGTAAACTATCTATTTAAATGAAAATAGTAAGATTTTCATATAGTGAAGCTAAGTACGTTACTTGGGAAAGTGGTTCAGAGACGGTAGAACCAAAGTCTGTATTTATCTTTAGGCTTCTTTTCTCCTGATGAATTTCTTCTTCCTTGAATCCCAAGGTATTACTTAAAGAGAGTTTCTGCCCAGACTCAAGTCTTTACTTTGAAAACTCCATAAGACAGGATAAAAATCCATTACGTATCTGTTCTAAATTTCCAAAAGCTGGGGTGGGCAAACAAGTTAGTTGAGGTTTAGAACATCTAGATTTCAACTGTGCTCAGTTTAGTTTTCCAAGAAATAGAGAATGGTCACCATAGGGAAACTCATTCAGATCATTAGAAGGTTAAGGTGGCAGCCGATAGCAAAGAAGATAAAGGAAGCTACTCTTTGCTTATTGGAATAGCTTTTTAAAAAATCTAATTTTAACAATAGTATTTTTCTTTTATTATATTCCAATTATAGAAAAATGAAAAACAAAAAAAGAAAAATGTCAGCCAGTGACCACTACTGTCATGGGGGACTTTCAGCCTTAAGGAGTAATTAGAGAGGAGGTGACAGTCACAGGGAAAAAAGATGCAACCCAAAGTGGCAGGGCACAAAAATAGCAACATTTCCACAACATTATAATATTATCACTTAATCAGATTCTTTCCTAAAACCAGCCTTTGAGGAAAGTGTGGTGTGGCTGAGTGAAGATGTAATTTTGGTTGTTAAACAGAGTGTGGGATTAGGGGTTTTTCTTTGTTTGTTTTGAGACAGTCCCTATTGCCCAAACTGGAGCACAATGGTGCCATCACAGCTCACTGTAACCTCAGCCTCCCTGGTTCCAAGCAAGTCTCCTGAGTAGCTGGGACTACAGACGTGTGACCTTATACCCAGCTATTTTTAAAAATGTTTTTGCCGTGTTGACCAGGCTTGTCTCAGACTCCTGTGCTCAAGGTATCTGCCTGTCTTGGCCTCCCAAAGTGTGGGATTACAGTCATGAGCCACTGTGCCTGGTGGATTATGGGTTTTTTATGGAAAGAACCATGAGGGCACCAAAGAAGAGGAGCCCAGAGGCTGGAAACAGGGAAAACAAACTCCCTCTACTTAGACCTGTTGCTTATTGCAGCCTTGCCCACTCTCCTTTGACTTGTTTCAAGTCTGTTCTCATTCTTCCTTCTCTTTGCAGCACTCTCCCCTCAACTCTCCCACACCCCTGGCTCTCACCAGAATAATAATAGTAATAACAACAACAGCAATACCAAAAGCAGCTAACATTTAGACAGCACTTTACAGCTTACAAATGCTTTCATATATGTCATCTCATTTAATATTTGCATTAGCATTTATCCATTTAACCAAAATTTAATGATCACTGGCTAATTTTTAAGTGAACAGAACAAGCCTAGGGAATTAAAGTATTATGGAATAAGCCTAGTGAATTAGGTATTAATAGTCCTCCTTCTACAAATGAGGAAACAGTGTTTAGGAAGTTCACGAAACTTTCCCAAGAGGACACAACTTTTATTTGAATCCAGTATTCAGCTCCAGGACTGCTTATTCTAAGTGACACTTTTTTCTTTTTCATGGTTTCTTGAATAGTGAGATAAAGGGTCAGTGAACTGAGTGTGTTCCTGTGACCTGAATCCTCTGTACTCTACAATAATAATTTGTTTCTAATGGAATTTTAAGCCCTGGAGTTTGTTTGAACCTAATTTTTATTGGATACAATTTCCTCAATTCTTTCATATAAATATCTTACACCGAGAGACAAACACTGAAGGATTTTGTTAATTGAGACATAACATTTTGCTGTATAAAATCCAAGGGGCTTTTCTAAGATTCATGGGAAAATAGTAGATATCCTGTACTAACTAGCACACCTTAATTCTTTACTGTTTATCTTTTGACATACTAAATCTAAACTTCATTAGAATAAGACTTTTGTATGTTTCCTTCAGGACCGTATTCCAAGCATCTAGCTAGTGCCTGATCCATAATATACATTTGACATATGTTTAATTCTTGAGTGAATTAAAGCACATTGTTGGCGTAAATGTGAAGTTGAACTGAAAGTGTTTTACATACATCATTCATTCAACAAATTCAGTACCTGGCCAGGCACTGTGCTAGAAACTGAGGATAAAATGTAGATTATGTCCTAGTGAAATAATTTTGTAAGTCAAGACTTATGAATTGAAAGTTATGGAAATCCAGTAAACTTTAAAAATCAAAACAAAAAATGAAATGCAGCAGCTCAGATAACTCGAAAGTTTCAGGTAGAAATGTGGCTTCAGGCATGGCTTACCCAGGGGGTTCATGTGCTATAGGAGGCATCTGCTTCTTTTATACATCTCTGTTCTGCTTTCCTTTGTGTTGCCTTTATTTTTAGCAGGCTACTCTTAAGGGGAAGCAACACAGTTATCTCCCTGGCATACTTTTAGCTAGTGTTTGCAGCTTCTTTCTAAAGAGTTTTTCTAATATACAGGTGAGAGGTGATAATGATTTGAATTAGGGTAGTTCAATGACAATGATAATAAGTGAACTAATTTGAGCAATGTTTACGAAGTAGAACTGATTTAATATGGAGGAAGAGGGAGAAGAAAGAGTCAAGGATTACTCCCAATTATTTTTGAGTAGGGAAATGAGTGAATATTCACATCATTTACTGGTACTAAGTACACTGAAGTTGGGATAAATATTTAGAAAAAGGTGAGTTTAGTTTTGGATGTGTTGAATTTGAGGTTTTCATAATATTTTAAAAGTTGTAGGCATTTTGATCTAAAAACTGTGAAAGAAATCTAACTGGAGACGTATAGTCAGAAGCCTTTAGTATGAAGATGATAGTTGATTCCATGTGAGTAGATAAGATTATGTAGGAAGAGTTCGTAAAGTCTGAACATAAAAGATCTCACCACAGAACCTTGAAGAACACTTATGAATAAGGGATGGGTAAAGAGGAGAAGTTCACAAAGAATAATTACCGGAAACTTAGAATGAGGTGTTGCAGGAGTTATGGGAGAAAGTATTGAGAAGAGCAGCAATATTAATATTATCAAATGTAGTTGAGAATTTAAGAATAAGGCTCAGTTATATTGGAAATGGGGTGGAGGCCACTTGTGATCTCTTCAGTTGAATAGTGGGGGTGGAAACCAGATGGCAGTGGTTAGAGGTGTAGTCGGAATTGAGGAAACAAGTAGAAAACTTCCAATAGATTTTTCTACAAAAGAGAGGCAAAAAACAGGGTAATAATTGGTATGACACGTGGGATTGAGAAGGGACTTTTGGGAGAGGTTGAAAAATATTGGAAGCTGTCTTTTCCAGCTTTTAGAGGACATTCCCATTCCTTGGCTCATGGTCCCTTTTCTCCATCTTCAAAGCCAACATCATTGCTTCTCCTTTGCTTCCTTCTTTTACTTTCAAAGACCCTTGTAATAATATCGATCCACCTGGATATACCAAAATAATTTCCCTATTTTAAAGTCAGCTGATTCACAACCTTAATTCCCTTTGCCATGTAAATTAATATATTTTTAAGTTCCCATGATAAGAATGTGGGCATCTTTGGGAAGCCATTTTTATGACTGCCATAGCAGACTATACTAACTGATGAATTTCAGGAATCTGACACAGAACAGAAAAAGGTATTGGAGATGTTTAAGAAAAAGCTGAAACTAAGGAGGAGTTTTACACATAAGCAACAGAAAACTTATTTATATGTGACTTAAAGTTGAAGTGTTTTTATTTTGTTTTTATAAGTTCTGCATATCTCATTAATATTACCCAGATGCCTATAACCTTATGTTTTAGGTCAAAAACTTCATAAGCATCAGGTTTGATTAAAAGTTCATTTGATAGCCTGTGTGGTTAGAAAACCAAATAAATGCATTACATATGATTAAATGTAAACCTAAACTGAATTTGGAAATGCATCTTAACATGATAAATGTAATCAGGAAACACAGAAAAGCAAAAATTATTAATTTATATGTAAAACATGAATACAATTTCATTAGTGGAGAAAACTTTAGAAGAAAATAGACTAATGGATGGAAAAATACCTTAATAACCAAAATTATTCTTACATAATTTTTTTCAAGACTAATTCCTTGATTAATCATATAACTATGATCATATGAGGTAGATTGAAGAATTATTTACAAGAGGTACCCTTGCGTTGAAAATAAAAACATCTCCATCTGGCTATAGCTAAAGAGAAATATAATCTAGTATTCTGTCAGATACAGGATATCAATGTTGCTTTTCAATATACATAGAAATATCACTGTTGTTCCATGTTAGTTTTCCTAGTATTTCTGGTGAACAAAAGTTCCAGTGATTCTCATCTGTCTTCCACAGTAAACACTCATGATAAATGATGGCATTCATGTATGCAATACACATGAATAAAATTGAAGCTCAATTCTCTGAGCAGTATTTCTGATGCTATCTTTTTCTCTCTCACTCAAGATCATATAGCTGATAGTTTGAGAATTAAATCCATAGTATTATTGATGTAATACAAGGGCCTGCTAGCTTCTTAGATTCAGCCTCCTTTCAATACCCAAATAATTATCATCTGGGTTTTTAGCATATGGGAAGTCACACAATGCAGACAAGTCCTGGGAATCCACAAGTCCTGGGAAGCCATGGTTAGAACTTACCTTCCCCTGGCTGTGGCTTTGACAGCTTCTCCACCATTTTCCCCACCCCTGCTATCTCATAACTACTCTTCATGCAGTGCAGATATCTCTGCGCTGCCTCACTATAAAACTAGACATCACTTTTCTCTCTCCAAAATACAGCCGACAGGCTTTATCCTTCAAAAGACTTCACTCAAGAAAGTGAACTATAATATAAGTTACTCTCAGGCAGGGGTCTTTATTTTGCCATAGACAAATCTCAAGCACAATCCTCCTCAGAGAATTGAGCTTCAATTTTATTCATGTGTATTGCATACATGAATGCCATCATTTATCATGAGTGTTTACTGTGGAAGACAGATGAAAATCACTGGTACTTTTGTTCACCAGAAATACCAGGAAAACTAACATGGAACAACAGTGATATTTCTATGTATATTGAAAAGCAACATTGATATCCTGTATCTGACTAGAATATTATTTGGTACATAACACGAGTTCATTAAAAACCTGTTGAATAAATGGAAAGTTTATGGAAACATAAGGTAATTACAATGCAAAAAAGTAGGAAGTCCTACTCCTAAAATCTATTAGTCGTTCCTCAGCCCTCAACTAAATTCCTAGGACTTAATTCACTTTTCTTGCTAAGAAAACCTTATTTTAACTTTATTCTTGCTGTCCAAGAGAAACCAAAATGGTTAACCCCACGATAATGTTTCAGAAATGCTGCTGTGACCACAGAAAATAACCTTTTACATTGCTTTTTGTAGTTAGGTTTCTTTTATTCCAAATCCAGTGTTTCAAAACAGAATCTATTACCTTTGCATAAGCAAAGGCCCATGAAAATGTTTACTCTAAAAGCTAAACTCCTTCTATCCCAAAGGTGATAGAAAATTTATTTTTAGCAACATGAAATATCAATAAAGCTTTTATGTTCTAGGTGGTTTTTTTCTTAAATATTTCAAAGAATCCAGATCAATATTCTGCCTTTTCCTCCTTGCATATACACAACAGTCTGAAAGTGGTAAAAGTGGTAAGCATTTTCCAATCATTGATAAATCTGGCATTGGGAGAAGGCACGGAGAGAATTTGTCTTGGTTTTAGACTCATAGGGATCATCCTTCCTCCCGTTGTACACATGTAAAGATGAGTTTGATTCTCCTCTAATTCCATTTTTTTTTCAAAATAAGTCATATGCAAACTGCCCTGTGATAATTATTAGTAACATGTTTCTAGTGACCTTTCCTCATATCAGTATGTTGTAATAATTTAGCTGAAAACACAAAGCAATAATTAAACCCAAAGGTCTTCATTCTCCTAGCTTTGTTTTCAAATTTGCACATGGTATGAAAGGAGTCTTTTCTAAATGTATGATTTACAGATCTGGAAAATAAAGATGTATGTGTATAATTAAAGTGAGGACAACTTTATAGCACAAATGTAGAACATACAGATAGACAATATAGCATGGTAGTCAATAGGACAGGTAGCACTTCAAACTACGTAAAATCCCCAGAGACTCCATGGCAATAAAGCATAGTGACTAAGTACACACATCATGGAATCAGAGAGACCTGGGTTTGAATCCAACATTTACCTCTTGTTACTGTGTCCTTGAACAAGTTATATGACCTCTCTGAGTCAGCTTCCTTACCTGTAAATAGGCACATTATTGCAGGTCTTAGAGGTTTATTGTACTCAGATATACCATGGTACCTCTAAAAAATCAAAGTCCCAATTTCCCTTGGGCCTGTAATGCCACCTCTCCTGTTCTCCACAGCCACGATTTTATACCTTTTCGTGTTCCTAAAATCTGTGCCCACATCCTATGTCCAATGCTACTGCGAAAAAAAAGCCACTCTAAGTAGGGTGACCATATAATTTCTCATCTAGATGAAGACAGCTTTGAGAGTCAAAGGGGATGCTCTTATAATTTTATACCAAGACAATGTGTATTGACCAAGATTGTTCCAGACAAGCTAGGACACATAATTACTTTAATCACTAAGAAATTCCCTCGATTTCCAATCACCATGCTAAAATAATCTGACCTATATTTGTGCTCATCCTTTTCTCCTCACTTCTCATGAGTGTGAAAAAGGTGTCACCTCTCTGTCACTGAAAATCCCTTTTCTTATACTCTGGACCCATGCCTTCTCACCTTCCCAACGTTTCAGCTTTGCTCTATTATTCCTTCTCTCCTTCCTCTCCAACATCTCTCTAACCTTCCCTCTTTTTCTGACTGTCTCTCTCTCGTTCTCCTAGCTTCTTTCCATCAGAGCTATTCTCCCCTGGAGCCTAATCTTCCCCAGAGCTTCCAAACGGAAGGTAGTCCTGCCGACACCTTGATTTTAGCCAGTGAGACCTATGTTAGACCCCTGATCTATATAAAGGTAAAATAATACGTTGTGTTGTTTTAAGCCTTTCAGTTTGTGATAATTTGTTAGAGCAGCATTGGAGAATTAATATACCTGCTATTTGCAACATTGTGCTGTTCATTTTTTTTGATGCCTCATCTTTCTCTTTGTACCTTTTCTGCTTCTTTAGTGACATTCACCCACAGGAGGCATGGATAAGCCTGAGTGGGTTAGAGATGTAGTCATGGTGGTACACCTGAAACTTTTAGCCTATTTAATATAAGCTAGGGCACTTTTCTTGACACTAGCTTTCCTCTACTCATGCCCTTAACTCATAATAGATAACCTCAGAAAGACCACATTATTTGTAAGCATAGTGCAGTGGTGTGAACTGAGGAGAAATAAGCAACCATGCTTATAGCAAAAGTTGGCATTTTTATTCCTTAGGGGATGTTTCTGGAGTCAAAAATTTAAATTTAGTTAAAATTTTACTATCTCATTGTCATCCCTTTAAAAGGCTTATGTGATCTTTTGCTACCTATTGTCTATAGCAGTGAATATGAATCAGAGGATGAGTGGGTTTTTTAAAATTTTATTTTTAAAATAAGCATATATTGAAACTGACTTTTTTTGGTGTACATACCTATGAATTCTAACACATATATGTTTACTTCTAAAAGTTTTATAATTTTACATTTAGATGTATAATCCATTTTGTGTTAATTAACACATAAGGTATGAGATTTATGTAATGATTTTTTTTCTTACAGATATGTAATTGTTCCAATGCCATTTACTTAAAGACGATTTTCCCACATTGACTTGTCTTTATATCTTTGTTAAAAATCAATTGGTCAGAGTTGCGTGGGTCTATTTTTGCAGTCTTCATTTGTTTTCCTTGATGTGTTTCTCTCTTTGCCAATGACACACTGTCTTGATGACCGTAGCCTTGTAAGAAGTTTTTTTTTTTTTTTTTTTTTTTGTGACGGAGTTTCCCTCTTGTTACCCAGGCTGGAGTGCAATGGCGCGATCTCGGCTCACGCAACCTCTGCCTCCTGGGTTCAGGCAATTCTCCTGCCTCAGCCTCCCGAGTAGCTGGGATTACAGGTACCCACCACCATGCCCAGCTAATTTTTTATATTTTTAGTAGAGATGGGGTTTCATCATGTTGACCAGGATGGTTTTGATCTCTTGACCTTATGATCCACCCGCCTCGGCCTCCCAAAGTGCTGGGATTACAGGCTTGAGCCACCGCGCCCGGCTGTAAGAAGTTTTAAAAACAAGCAATGTAAGTCCTGTAACTTTATTCTTCACCTTTAACATTGTTGTGGTGATTCTAATTCCTTTGCTTTTCTATATAAATTATAGGATCAAATTGGTTTGTATCAACAATGTATCTCATGGGATTTTGATTTAAATACCATTATGTGAGTAGATCAATTTGGGAGAAGTTACATTTTTAGTACATTGAATTTTCCAATCAATGAACATAGTATATCTCTCAGTTTTAAAGTCTTATTTGCTTTCTTTTGCCAGCATTTGTAATTTTTGCCCTACAGACCCTGTACGTCTTTTGCTAAACGTACACATAACTTTTATTAGTTAATGTAAATGGTATTTTTTTAAAGTTGCTTTTCATTATTCATCGCTAGTATATTGATATTTATTTGATATTTGTACACTAGTATATTGATGTATGATTGATATTTGTACACTGACCTTGTATACTGCAACTTTGTTAAAGACACAGTTCTGGGAGGTTTTATTTTCTACATAGACAATAACATCATCTGCAAATAGGAAAAGTATTCTTTCTTTCCAATCTGTATTCATTTTATTTCTTTTTGCACCCTATTTCACTGACTATGACTTTCAGTGCTGTGTTGCATAGGAGTGGTAAGAGTTGTACCCTTGCCTTGTTCTCGTTGTTCGGAGGAAAGCATTCCACCCTTCACAATTAAACGTGATCTTAGTAGTATTACATTGAGAAAGTTTCCTTCTGTATTTAGTTTTCTGAGGTTTTTAAATAATAAATTGAATTTTGTCAAATGCTTTCTTCTGCATTAATTTATTGAGTTTGTGGTCTTCTGTAGAGTTTGTAGTTTTCCTTATATATGGCAAATTATTAGGTTGGTGCAAAATTAATTGCCATTTTTGCCATTACTTTTAATGGTAAAGTTTTCATGAACCCAGTATATTGACAGATATGTGTATATATATACAAATTCAATTTGTTGAGGATTTTTGTATCTATGTTCATGAGCAATATTGTGTTAGTGGTTTTCTTTTCTTCTGTTATCCTTATCTGATTTTGGTATTAGAGTAAGACGTTTGGAATGTTTCTAACTACAAAATTAATTCCCTTAATATTTATGAGAGTTTTCCAATTTTCTATTTCATCTTGAATGAATTTAAGTAGTATGTGGATTTCAAGCAATTGGTCCATTACATCTGTATTGTAAAATGTATGTGCATAGAGTATTTCATAGTATTTCCTAACTTAAAAAAAAATATTTCCATGGTCTGTTATGATATCTCTTCTTTTGTTTCTATTTTCAGTCTTTGCAGTGTTACTTGGACCGTACCCATGTGTATAATCATTCAGTAGCCAGTCTAAGACCTGAGGAATGATTTGACTTTTAGTTTAGTTTTCAGAGTCTTTGGTATGCTGATTAGGGCAGATGCATGCAGGTACGGTTTGGAGATGAGCCTAGGAGTTCAGAACCAACATTATTGGGTTGCTTTTTTTGGCTTCTCTCCATAAATATCTCCATTACTTTCCAGTTCCCTAAGTTCCCCTTTTCAGTCTTGCTTCCAGAAAGCTGGACTTCTATTTACTCTGTTCTGCCTGGCATTTCTTATGACTCTCTACCAGTGTTGTGGCTAAGCAGTAGAATGACAGAGAAGATAGAAAACAATGGGGCTTACCCCACCATCTTAGGTTTTGGGATCTGAGCTTCTGCAAGTGGAGAGAAAGTTTCTTATTCCTCAGAATTTTAGATAATTACAGCTTCTCCTGCATTGGCCACCCCTCAAGTCTAGAGCTCTTTCTGTTTTCACTGATGGCTACTTCCGGCTTTTAGGCTGCTTACAGTTTAGGCCAGAGGACATCAGTGGAATACATGATACACACACTAGTGGTTAGTGGTTCTTTAAATCTGGTATTTGTTACTCATTTGCCTGCTGCTGTTTACTTTTCAGAGTCTCCAAATGACTACTTCATGCATTCTATATAGGTTTTTAAAATTACGTTCAGTGAGAGAGACAAGGTAGAATTTGCTTACTCTGTCTTATTCCAAACAAGAATTGAATAGGATTTTTTTTTTTATTAGATTGGAAAGTGATGTGCTTTGAACTGAAGAACTTTTGTGATAAATTTCATGGACAACACTGAGTATCCTGGTGGAATGGTGATGGCAAGGAGATTAATATTGTGGAGATTTAAGTTAACTTCTTTGTAGCCTTACCCAGGGCTGCCTTAGCTCCAAAACTCATTATCCTCTGCCCCTTTCTAGCCTGCTCGAAAACCTCATATTAAAGAGTTGAACAATTATCAACTCAGGGACACAATTTGCCCTAACCTTCAGTGGCACAGGGCTTTAAACTGAGTATCTGCAAACAGAATTCTATCTCCATTGGCTCATTTTTCCAGTCAGCTGTCTACTGATGGTTTAATCTGTCAACATTTGCTAATTTCATCATTATGTCATGTGACATCTGTAGTAAAGTTAAAGACCATTGCATACAAGATTTATTGAATGAAGCATAAAATTCTTATATTTTATAGCTTCACCTAAAGTTATTTAAAATTATTTTTAGGCTGTATAGCTAACCAATTCAGTCTGTTGAAATGGCAAGAGCTTAGTCCTGCCCTAAAGTACACAGAAAGATGATTACATGTAATTTGGTGGAATATTCCTTGCATTTGTGTTGCCAGTTAATCCTCCTGTAAGCAGTTTAGTTGTTCACACACTGCAAAATATGTGGATTAGGGTGAGGCAAAGACTGTGTGGGAATTTATAAAGATCAGGAACACTAGTTTGCCCTATTAAATCCAATTTTCTCTTCTTTATGATCAGCTTAGCATCAGAATATTGTCCCTGAAATGAACATTAGAGGCAATTAACCTAACTTATAAAAAAGAAAAGTAAATATAGTTAAGTGACTTGCTTCAGATTATACAGCTGGCAGGTGACAACACTAGGCTTAGGTATAGATTTTCTGACTTCCAGCCTATTGGACCATGTTTACAAAGCAATTCTATAAACTCATCATTAGCTGGAAGGGTGTTCAGGTTGTTAGGAGCCACCAGTCATAACAGGCACATAGGAAGTTTACATCCCTTTAAAGCCTGCACCCTGGTCTTATTTCCTGTTTGGAGTGGTTAAACTTTCACATGCTCACATGCATGTTCAGCTTGAAGGTTAGGAGAGGGTTAAAGGTCAGAAGCATGCACTGTGGTCACTTAGTAGAAGGACAATATCACAAGCTCTCACCTGGGTATATACTCAGTTGCATCATCCACAGCAGCAGTAACAAAGGCAAACGTTCTTTGAGAGCATATGTGTGGCAGGTACCAGACTGGTCACTGGTGATAGAAAGGGTAGCCCTGGTTTGGTCTCTGCCCTCAGTGAGTTCACCATGTAGTTAGTGATAGTTGATTTGTATCTGTAGAATGTTCTCTGAGCTAAAGAATACATAATTAGAGGGCAGCTGTTTTTTTTCCTTTCTCCCTTTCTCTAATTTTGTATTAATTCCTCTTTTCTAAATGTGGGATGTGCACTCAAGAGCTACTTTAATCTTATTAGCCTTTTTGGAAGTCCTGAGGCATCTTTGGGTGAACAGGAACCTGTGGTGTAAGCAGACAGATTTCCTAACACTGATTCATTAGTGGGGGTAGCCACACTGTTTGCTGGTTTCCTCAACACCTCTGACAGCCTGAGGTCTTGGAGTGCTCTTAAAATATCTAGGTTCTTGTTTTCATCTCTGTTAGTATGTAAAGATAAAGGGTTTGGGGGTATTTCTAGACCCCATTCATTTCTGGTTCTGCCTTCTTACGATCTGCTCTGCTCTTGAGTGTCTGGGCTACATCCTCTGCTACATTTGCCCTGGCTTGGGCCGTATTCTCTGACTCACAGCTTCCTATCAGCACTGATATTTTGATTGGGCTCATCCTGTTGCACAGAATAAAGTATTAGAAAGCACCTATATTACTTCTAAATAAATGCTAAACAATAAATTATTTAAAAAAGAAAATGGAGAAATGTGTTACAGTGTAGTTTTTGAAAAAAAGACATGGTGCAAGTAAGGGAATGGTTCGTGGTAAATAACCATCGTTAGTTTTTGCTCTGCCTTCTTACCTTAATTCTGCTAAGTTATCATATCAAATATTTTCAAAAGTGATGATAGCTAATGAGGGCAGAGGAACAGGGTGGAGCCTAGGAATTTTATTTACCTCAATGACTTGGTACCTCTTGCCTCTGGCCTCCTTGGCATTTCAAGTCTTCAAGGCTTTAAAACAACATTTAAAGCAATATTTAAGAGAACATGGCAACTGTGTTCAGATAATACATAGCAATATTTTTAATTGAAGCAATATATTTAATAACTGTTTTAATTAAAAGCCTATTAAAAGAGGAACCAAATACATGGCTTCTGCAATCTAGGTTAGGTATCTTTAAGAGTTACTGGTCTGTGTAGATTTTTGCTAAGATTAGAAGCCAAACATGTTTACCTGTAGGCCTTCAGGCTGACTCTCCACTCTTTAAAGGGAATCTAAGTGAACACAGGCTGTGAATTCAGATCAGAGGGCTCTGAGATGGCCCTGTCAAGAAATTTTAGCAAAGATAGATTAAAACAAACATTAGGTTTCTACTGGAATTACAGATCAAGGATCTGGACATTTTTACGGCATCTTAGACTAGAGAGGATTCCATGAGGTGTTTCTGGGCCCATGGCTGTTCTGTGCAGTCTCTGAACCAGTCCATACCCTCTGGCATATGTACACAATTATTAGGAGAGAGGAGTAGTGAATAATCTGAGGGTATCCAAATGGCATAGGACAAAATCATAACAATTTAAAAATATCTACTGCCAAAAATTGTTGCTAACATTTATTAACTGCTGTATTTGTGTGATCTTAATCAATCATTATAATACCCTTTAAGGGGTGGATACTATTATTTCCCTAATTTTTAGATGAAGAAACTAAAAAATATCAATGACTTGATGTCTTGTAGATAGAAAATGGAATTTTTCTTCATGTCACATTTAGACTGTTTGAATGGCTCAAAATAAAATGGAGGCCACTACTGCTTAAATGTCTTGTTTTGATCATGGTAACAATATGCAGTAAAGATCTGCAAGACTCCCTTTGCTTTTATGGTGGGAAATCAAAAACCTTGCAGTACTCATTTGCCAAAGATCGTGCAAGTAATAAATGGCAGAGCTGGGAGTAAAACTCATGGTTTTTGACGAACAAGGCAAAGTCCTTTTCACTAACTTCTTGGTGGTAGAATTCAGGTTATGAAAGTGGTTGGAAACCTGCAATTATACAGTAACCAGGAATATGCTACCATCTAGTGGGTCAATTGAGTAATTTACATCTTCAAAATCGGTTTCAGATATTGCATATAGAGCAGCATAAACACACACACACACACACACACACACACACACACACACACACCACTTCACACCCACACACAGGTAAAGAAAGATAATACTGTTGTCAAAGAATATGAGGTGAATAGGAATTGTGAAGGTCCTCTAGTCTATTGCCAACATGTTACAGATGGGAGCGTTTGAATGTGAAGAATTGACTGACTGCTCCAAAGTCACATGGTAAATATAATGGCCGCAGAACTGGGAGTGAAACTTCAGTCTCTTCACTTTTGGTTCACTGTTCTTTTCCTCTGCTACCCTATAAATAGGAAAGAAAAGGTTCTTTCAATGAACAGAATCAAAAACCAAAGTATTTGCCTGAAGTATTTTGAGTCTTTCAGCACAAATATCATTCAGCTTTCTATTTTGGCAGTCAAGTCTGTTATATTAGTGGAAAGGAAATGTCTGTAATAGGAATATATATCTATATATGCATATTTATATACGTTTATGTTTATATTCCTGTACTTATAACTATACCTATACTTATATACCTACACTCAGAGTGCTCCTAAAGTTGCTAGGTTCTTGTTTACATTCCTGTTAGCATCTAAGGATAAAGGATATAGGATGCTTATTGATGCTTTATTCTTAGATACTAACAGGGATGAAAACAAGAACTTAGCGACTTTAGGAGCACTCTAAGACCTGAGGCTGCCAGGGGTGTTGGGGAAACCAGAAGAGAGTATAGCTATCCCCTTACTGAGTCAACATTAGGAAATCTGTGTGCTTATATTGCTCATTGTTATTCACTGAAATATGCCTCGTGATCTCCAAAGAGGCTGATAAAAGTAGTTCTTAATCTATTTATCTATTTATCTTAGGCTAATACTAGAATACATTTCCATTTCTTAGGCACATAATAACTTGTGATAGACTAGAAGTAGGCTGGATGGCAGTAGACTACTGTTCAGCATTTAAGAAAAATAGTTAATAAAAGAAGATGAGTAGATTGTAAATAATGAAGTATATATTGTATAAAGTATACTTCACGCCGTTATTGTCAGAGCAGTAAAGGAGTTTTGTAACGAATTTTTTAAAACCTGATTTCAAAAACATATTTTTATTTCTACTTTTGATAAATTTATTTTGCACATCAAATAGCATGCAAAATTTACTATAATGCACTTTAAAATATTCTTAAGAACTGGTTTGTTGTACTGTTGTATCTATACATGAATAGACCATTACTTAAAATGGTGGAACTTTCTTTGTCATATTTGTTAGTTTCTTTCTTAAAACAATGTATCTTGGGAAGTAAAAATCGTTTGGCTGTGTTCTTTAGAAAGACAGTAGGGGAACTGGGGCAGAGACAAACCTGGGCTCCTCTCAGGGAAAAGTCATTTTTTTTCCCTAGATGATTTCTAAAATGTCCAATACAGAGATTTTAGAGGATTTCTTGTTTTTTCACCCCCTTTCCAAGACATTCTCATAGGTGGAAGCCACCATCAAGCATCTTACCATCTTTGCTGTACTCATTTGTTATCATCGTCAATATTGCAGGATTGTAAACACAGTGAAAAGTTTCAATATGCTTTTAGTAATTTTAGAATGACAATGAGAGAAATAAAGCAAAAGAAAGGAAGGAATGAAGCGAGGAAAGAGAAGAAAAGAAAGTCAGCAAGCAAGTAGAAAGGCAAGCATTGAAACTTTTAAACCCAAACAAAAATACAAGAAAGAAATCTGGTTGCCTGTTTGGATACATAGGTAGAAAAATGTCTTTCTGACCGAAGCAAGAAAAATTTCCTCCATTACAACTTTGGCCATCATTTAGAGAAGCTGCTTTTCTTTGATGACTATGCCCAATAGACAGAGATAGAGTGGGATCTGTTTGAGTTCACAGACTTTGAGTTTAGATTGCCTAGCTTTGGATCTTAGTTCCACCATCATTTATTAATGATTTATTAATGATGATGGAGCTGAGAGCCACCACCATTATTTAACCTGAGCTAATCATTTAATCTCTGTATGTGTTACTTTCCTAATATAAAACCGGTATAATTATTATAGGTATCTCACAATTTATTTCTGTGTGTGTGAATATGACATACTGCAGTTAAAGTGTTTAGAACAATGTTTTGCATACAGTAAACATTTTTAAGTTATTAGAATAACTGTGAATGGTTTGTAGTTAGAGATTTCTTTCTCTTATTTTTTTTAAAGGTTTTGTGCATACATAGTAGGTGCATATGTTTATGGTATATATGAGATGTTTTGATACAGGCATGCAATGTGAAATCATCATATCATGAAGAATGAAGTGTCCATCACCTCAAGCATTTTTCCTTTGTGTTGCAAACATCTAATTACACTCCTAGTTATTTTGAAATGCACAATGAAGTTATTATTGACTATAGCACCCTGCTCTGCCATCAAATAGCAAGGCTTATTCTTTCTGTTATTTTTTTGTACCCAGAAACCATTTCCAGTCCCCTGACAGCCCACCGCTATCATTCCCAGCCACTGCCAAACAATCCTTCTATTCTCTATATCCATAAGTTCAAGTGTTTTGATTTTTAGACCTGCAAATAAGTGAGAACATGCAGTGTTTGTCTTTCAGTTCTGACTTATTTCATTTAAACAAAATTATCTCCAGTTATACCTATGTTGTTGCAAATGAAAAAATATCATCATTTTTATGGCTGAATACTACTCCACTGTGTATATTTACCACATTTTCTTTTCTTTTTAAAAAAATTATTTTACTTTAGGTTCTAGGATACATGTGCAGAATGTGCAGGTTTGTTACATAGGTATACATGTGCCATGATGATTTGCTGCACCTTTCAACCCATCATCTAGGTTTTAAGCCCCACATGCATTAGGTATTTCTCTGAATTCTCTCCCTCCCCTTGCCCACAACCCTCCAACAGGCCCCAGTGTGTGTTGTTCCCCTCCTGTGTGCATGTGTTCTTATTATTCAACTCTCACTTGTGAGTGAGAACATGCAGTGTTTGGTTTTCTGTTTCTGTGTTACTTTGCTGAGGGAGATGGCTTCCAGCTTCATCCATGTCCCTACAAAAGACATGATTTCATTCTTTTGTATGTCTGCATAATATTCCATGGTGTATATGTACCACATTTTCTTTACCTAGTCTATCATTGATGGGCATTTGGGTTGGTTCCATGTCTTTGCTGTTATAAAGAGTGCTGCAATAAACATACATGTGCATGTGTCTTTATAGTGTGATTTGTAATCCTCTGGGAATATACCCAGTAATGAGATTGCTGGGTCAAATGATATTTCTGGTTCTGGATCCTTGAGGAATCACCACACTGTCTTCCACAATGGTTGAACAAATTTACATTCCCACCAATAGGGTAAAAGCATTCTTATTTCTCCACATCCTCTCCAGCATCTATTGTTTCTTGACTTTTTAATCATCACCATTCTGACTTGTGGAAGAGAGTATCTCATTGAGGTTTTGATTTGCATTTCTCTAATGATCAGTGATGATGAGCTTTTTTCCATGTTGTTGGCCAAAGAAATGTCTTCTTTTGAGAAATGTCTGTTCATATCCTTTTTCCACTTTTTGATGGGGTCGTTTGTTTTTTTTCTTGTAAATTCATTTAACTTCCCTGTAGATTCTGGATATTAGACCTTTGTCAGATGGGTAGATTTAAAAATTTTTCTCCCATTCTGTAGGTTGCCTGTTCACTCTGTTTCTTTTGCTGTGCAAAAACCCTTTAGTTTAATTAGATCCCATTTGTCAATTTTTGCTCTTGTTGCAATTGCTTTGGTGTTTTAGTCGTGAAGTCTTTACCCATGCCTATGTCCTGAATAGTATTGCCTAGGTTTTCTTCTAGGGTTTTTGTGGTTTTAGGTTTTACATTTAAGTATTTAATCTATCTTGAGTTAATTTTTATATAAGTTATAAGGAAGGGGTCCAGTTTCAGTTTTCTTCATTGGCTAGCCAGTTTTTCCAGCATGATTTATTAAATAGGGAATCCTTTTCCCATTGCTTATTTTTCCCCCAGTTTGTTAAAGATTATATGGTTTTAGATGTGTGCTGTTATTTCTGAAGTCTGTGTTCTGTTCCATTGGTCTATGTGTCTGTTTTGGTACCAGTACCATACTGTTTTGGTCACTATAGCCTTATATTATAGTCTGAAGTTAGGTAGTGTGATACCTCCAGCTTTGTTCTTTTTGCTTAGGGCTGTCTTGGCTATACGGCTCTTTTTTTGGTTCCACGTGAAATTTAAGGGAGGTTTTGTTTGTTTGTTTGTTTGTTTGTTTGTTTGTTTTTCCCCTAATTCTGTGAAGAATGTCAATGGTAGCTTGATGAGGATAGCATTGAATCTATAAATTACATTGGGCTGTATGGCCATTTTCACGATATCGATTCTTCCTATCCATGAGCATGGAATGTTTTTCCACTTGTTTGTGTCCTCTCTTATTTCCTTGAGCAGTTGTTTGTAGTTCTCCTTGAGGAGGTCTTTCATGTCCCTTGTAAGCTGTATTCCTAGGTATTTTATTCTCTTTGTAGCAGTTGTGAATCGGAGTTCATTCATGATTTGGCTCTCCTCTTGTCTTTTGTTGTTATATAGGAATGCTTGCAATTTTTGCACATTGATTTTGTTTCCTGAGACTTTGCTGAATTTGCTTATCAGCATAGGAATTTTTTGGACTAAGATGATGGGATTTTCTAAATGTAGAATTATTTCATCTGTAAACAGAGACTATTTGAATTCCTGTCTTCCTATATGAATACCCTTTATTTCTTTCTCTTGACTCATTGCCCTGGCCAGAACTTCAAATAATATGTTGAATAAGAGTGGTGAGAGAGGGCATCCTTGTCTTGTATAGGTTTTCAAAGGGAATGCTTCCACCTTTTGCCCATTCAGGATGATATTGGCTGTGGGTTTGTCATAAATAGCTCATATTATTTTGAGATATGTGTCATCAATACCTAGTTTATTGAGAATTTTTGACATGAAGGGATGTTGAATTTTGTTGAAAGCCTTTTCTGCATCTATTGAGATAATAATGTGGTGTTTGTCATTGGTTCTGTTTATGTGATGGATTACTTTTATTTGTTTGTGTATGCTGAACCAGCCTCACATCCCAGGGATGAAGCTGACTTGATCATGCTGAATAAGCTTTTTGATGTGCTGCTGGATTCTGTTGCCAGTATTTTATTGAGAATTTTTGCATCAATGTTTATCCAGGATATTGGTCTGAAGTTTTCTGTTTTTGTTCTGTTTGTGCCTGGGTTTTGGTATCAGGATGATTCTGGCCTCATAAAAAGAGTTAGGGAGGAGTCCGTCCTTTTCAATTGTTTGGAATAGTTTCAGAAGGAATGGTACCAGCTCTTTTTTGTACCTCTGGTAGAATTTAGTTGTGAATTTGACTGATCCTGGGCTTTTTTCTGCTTGGTAGGCTATTAATTACTACCACAATTTCATAACTTATTATTGTTCTATTCAGGGATTCAACTTCTTGCTGGTTTGGTCTTGGAAAGGTGTATGTGTCTAGGAATTTACCCATTTCTTCTATATTTTCTAGTTTATTTGCATAGAGGTGTTTATAGTATTCTGTGATGGTAGTTGGTATTTCCGTGGGGTTGGTGGTGATATTCCCTTTATCATTTTTTTTATTGTGTCTGTTTGATTCTTCTCTCTTTTCTTCTTTATTAGTCTAGATAGTAATCTATCTATTTTGTCAATCTTTTTTAAAAAAAAAAAACAGCTCCTGAATTCATTGATTTTTTTGAAGGTTTTTTTGTGTGTCTCTATCTCTTTCAGTTCTGCTCTGATCTTAGTTATTTCTTGCCTACTGCTAGCTTTTGGATTTGTTTCCTCTTGGTTCTCTAGCTGTTTTAATTGTTATATTAGGGTGTTGATTTGACATTTTTCTACATTTCTGATGTGGGCATTTAGTACTATAAATTTTCCTCTTAACACTGCTTTAGCTGTGTCCCAGGAATTCTGCTATATTGTCTCTTTGTTCTCCCTGTTTTCGAAGAAGTTTTTAAATTTCTGCCTCAATTTCATCTTTTACCAGGAATCATTCGGGAACAGGTTGTTCAATTGCCATGTAGTCATTTGGTTTTGAGTGAGTTTCTTAATCCTGAGTTCTAATTTGATTGTACTGTGGTCTGAGAGAGTGTTTGTTATTATTTCAGTTCTTTTGCATTTGCTGAGGAGTGTTTTACTTCCAATTATGTGGTCAATTTTAGAACAAGTGCCATGCGGCACTGAGAAAAAATGTAGATTCTGTTGATTTGGGTTGGAAAGTTCTGTAGTTGTCTGTTAGGCCCACTTGATCCAGAGCTGAATTCAAGTCCTGAATATCCTTGTTAATTTTCTGACTTGTTGATCTGTCTAACATTGAGAGTGGGGTGTTAAAGTCTCCCACTATTATTGCATGGGAGTCTAAGTCTCTCTATAGGTCTCTAAGAACTTGGTTTTCATATCCTTCACCCACTTTTGAATGGGCTTGTTTTTTTTCTTGTAAATCTGCTTTAGTTCGTTGTAAATTCTGGATATCAGCCCTTTGTCAGATGGGTAGACTGCAAAATTTTTTTCCCATTCTGTTGGTTGCCAATTCACTCTAATTACTGTTTCTTTTGCCGTGCAGAAGCTGTGGAGTTTGATTAGGTCCCATTTGTCTATTTTGGCTTTTGTTGCCAATGCTTTTGGTGTTTTGGTCATGAAGTCCTTGACTATGCCTACGTCTTGAATGGTTTTGCCTAGATTTTCTTCTAGGGTTTTTATGGTGTTAGGTCTTAAGAAGACATATATGAGACCAACAAACATATGAAAAAATGCTCATCATCACTGGTTGTCAGAGAAATGCAAATCAAAACTACATTGAGATACCATCTCATGCCATTTAGAATGACAATCATTAAAAAATCTGGAGACAAGAGATGCTGGAGAGGATGTGGAGAAATAGGAACACTTTTACTCTGTTGGTGGGAGTGTAAATTAGTTCAACCATTGTGGAAGACAGTGTGGTGATTCCTCAGTGACCTAAAAATAGAAATCCCATTTGACCCAGCAATCCCATTACTGGGTATATATCCAAAGGATTATAAATCATTCTACTATAAGGACACATGCACACGAATGTTCATTGCAGCACTGTTTACAATAGCAAAGACCTGGAACCAACCCAAATGCCCATCAATGATTGACTGGACAGAGAAAATGTGGTACATATACACCATGGAATATTATGCAGCCACCAAAAACGATGAGTTCGTGTCCTTTGTAGGGACATGGATGAACCTGGAAACCATCATTCTCAGCAAACTGACACAAGAGCAAAAAATCAAACACTGCATGTTCTCACTCATAGACGGGTGTGGAACAATGAGAACACATAGACACAGAGAGGGGAGCACTACACACTGGGGTCTGTTGCGGGGAAATAGGGTAGGGATAGCAGGGGTGGGGAGTTGGGGAGAGATAGCATGGAGAGAAGTGCCAGATATAGGTGAAGGGGAGGAAGGCAGCAAATCACACTGCCATGTGTGTACCTATGCAACTATCTTGTATGTTCTTCAAATGTACCCCCAAACCTAAAATGCAATTAAAAAAAGAAAAAAAAACTTGCTTTATGAATCTGGGTGCTTCTGTATTGAGTGCATATATATTGAGTTCTTGTTGCACTGATGCATTTACCATTATGTAATTCCCTTCTTTGTCTTTTTTGATCTCTGTTGGTTTAAAGTCTGTTTTAGGCAGGACATGGTAACTCACACCTGTAATCCCAGCACTTTGGGAGGCCTCGGCAGGTGTATCACTTGATCGGGAGTTTGACACCAGCCTAGCCAACAAAGTGAAACCCAGTCTCTACTAAAAATACAAAAATTAGCCAGGCATGGTGGCAGGTGCCTATAATTCCAGCTACTTGGGAGGCTAAGGCAGAAGAATCACTTGAACTTGGGAGGCAGAGGTTGCAGTGAGCTGAGATTGTGCCACTACACTACACCCTGGGTGACAGAGTGAGACTCTGTCTAAAAAAAAAAAAAAAAAAAAAAGTCTGTTTTTTAGAGACTAAGATTGCAACTTCTCCTTTATTTTTTTAATTTTTTATTTTTACTTTCCATTTGCTTAGTAAATTTTCCTCCATTCCTTTATTTAAGCCTACTTGAATCTTTGCATGTGAGATGGATCTCCTGAATACAGCACACTGATGGGTCATGACTCTTTATCTAATTTGCCAGTCTGTGTCTTTTAATTGAGGCATTCAGCCCATATACACTGAAGGTTAATATTGTTATGTGTGAATTTGATCCTGTCATGTTGATGCTAGCTGGTTATTTTACACACTAGTTGATGTGGTTTCTTCACATTGTCATTAGTGTGTATATTTTGGCGTGTTTTTGCAGTGCCTGGTACCAGTGTTTTCTTTTCATATTTAATGCTTTCTTCAGGAGCTCTTGCAAGACAGGCCTGGTGGTGATGAAATCTCTTAGCATTTTCTTGTCTGGAAAGGATTTTATATCTCCTTCACTTGTGAAGCTTAGTTTGGCTGGATATGAAATTCTGGGTTAAAAATTCTTTCCTTTAAGAATGTTTAATATCGGCCCCCACTTTCTTCTGTATTACAGGGTTTCCGCTGAGGGATCTGCTGTTAGTCTGATGGGCTTCTCTTTGTATGTGACCTGATCTTTGTCTCTGACTGCCTTTAACATATTTTCCTTCATTTCAACCTTGGAGAATTGGATGATTATGGTCTTGGAGTTGATCTTCTTGTGGAGTATCTAGTGGTGTTCTCTGTAGTCCCTGAAGTTGAATGTTGGCCAGTCTTGCTAGTTTGGGGAGGTTTTCATGGATAATATCCTGAAGTGTGTTTTCCGACTTGGTTCCATTCTCCCCATCTCTTTTAGGTTCAATCAGTCATAAGTTCAGTCTTTTTACATAGTCCCATAATTCTTAGAGGCTTTGATCATTGCTTTTTATTCTTTTTTTCTCTAAACTTGTCTGCAGGCCTTATTTCAGAAAGGTAGTCTTCAAACTCTGATATCCTTTCTTCTCCTTTATCGATTTGGCTATTAATATTTGTATATGTTTCACAAGGTTCTAGTTCTGTGTTTTTCAGCTCCATCAGGTCGTTTATGTTCCTCTTTAAACTGGTTATTCTAGTTATCAGCTCCTGTAACCTTTTATGAAGTTTCCTACTTTCTTTGCATTGGGTTAGAACATGCTGGTTTAGCTGGAAGATCTGTTATCACCTACCTTCTGAAGCCTACTTCTGTCAATTCATCCATCTCATCCTCTGTCTAGTTCTGCACCCTTGTAGGAAAGTCATTGCCATCTTTTGAAAGAGAAGAGCATTCTGGATTTTGAAATTTTCAGCATTTTTGTGCTGGTTTTTCCTTATCTTTAGTGGTTTTGTCTACCTTTGACCTTTGAGGCTGATGACCTCTGGATAGGTTTGTGTGCGGGGGAGGGGAGGGGATTTTTTTTTTTTTTTCCCGTTGGTCTTGCTTTCTGTTTGTTATTTTTTTTCTAACAGTCAGCTCCCTCTTCTGCAGGTTTGTTTTAGTTTGCTGGAGATACACTCCAGACCCTGTTCACCTGGGTATCACCAGTGGAGACTGCAGAACTGCAAAGATTGCTGCCTGCTCCTTCCTCTGGAAGTTTTGTTCCAGAGGGTCACCAGCCTGATGCCAGTCAGCTCTCCTGTATGAGATGTCCCTTGATCCCTGTTGGGTAGTCTCTCCTAGTCAGGATCCCCGGAAGTTCAGGGACCTGCTTGAGGAGGCAGTCTGCCCCTCAGCAGAGCTTGTGTACTATGCTGGGATAATCCCTCTTGTCAGGATAAGCTTCTCTTTTCAGAGCAGGCAGGTAGGAAAGATTAAGTCTGACGAACTTGAAACTGTAGCTGCCCTTTCCCAGCGATATGAGAGTTTTATCCGTAAGCCCTTAACTGGGGCTGTTGGATTTCCTGCAGAGATGCCCTGTACAGTGAGGAGGAATCTAGAGAAGCAGCCTGGCCACAGCCGCTTTGCTGCATCATGGTAAATTCTATCCAGTACAAACCTCCTAGTCTCTTTAGCATTGTCAGGGGAAAACCGCCTACTAAAGACACAGTAATGGAGGTCGTTCCTCCTGGCACCAAACTCAGTCATCCAAGGCTGACTTCAGACTGCTGTGCCAGCAGTGAAAATTTTAAGCCAGTGGTTCATAGCTTTTTGGAGTCCATGGGAGTGGGACCTGCTGAGCGAGACCTCATGACTCCCTGGCTTCAGCCCTTTTTTTCCAGGGAAGTGGATGATTTTTCTGTTCCAGGCACTGCTGGAGTGTGAAAAAACTCCTGCAGCTCACTGCCTGCCCAAACAGCTGCCCAGTTTTGTTCTTGAAACCCAGGACCCTGTTTCATTCATCTTTTGTATTTTTTTATTTCAATTTTATTTCTTGCTGTTCTGATCTTTACTTTTTTCTTCTACTAATTTTGGATTTGCTTTGCTCTCGTTTTTCTAGGTCTTCAAGACACATTGTTAGATTATTTGAAATTTTTTCTTTTTTTGATGTAGGCACTAATATAAACTTCCTTCATAGTACTGCTTTTGCTGTATCCCATAGATTTTGGTACATTGTGTTTCCGTTATCATTTATTTCAAGAAATTCTTCAATTGTCTTCTTAATTTTTTCATTGACCCACTGGTCTTTCAGGAGCATATTGTTACTTTTCTACATATTTCCTAAAATACATGATTCCTAAAATTCCTGTTATTAATTCTAGTTTGTATTCCATTGTAATCACAGAAGGTGCTTTATAATATTTCATTTTTAAAGTGTTTTAAAACTTGTTTTTTTTTTAACCTATGTATGATTTATCTTTGAGAATAATCTGTGTGCTAAGCAAAAGCAGGTGTATTCTGCAGCCATTTGATAAAACAGTCTGTAAATAGCTATTAGATTCATTTGGTATGCAGTGCAGATTAAGTCCAATATTTCTTTGATCTGTATGGGAGATCTGACTATTATTGTATTGAGGCCTATCTCATTTTTTAGCTCTAAAAATATTTGCTTTATATATCTGGGTGCTCCAGTGTTTGGTGCACATATATTTAAAATTGTTATATCCTCTTGCTGAATTCACCCCTTTATCATTTTATAGTGATCTTGTTTGTTAGTTGGAGATTGGAAGTTATCTAAGTCTAGGCTTAGCTCTGTGATACCATGAATCAAATAACATCCCTCTTGAACCAATCTTTATTCTAACCATTTGGAACTAATTCAGTTCCTTATAAAGTAGTTCTTTAACATCTTGGAAAGAACAGGAATTCCTCCAAAAGCATCAAATATGCCTCTGCTCTGTCCTAGGTGGGGGCTATTGTAAAATAGCGGGACCCAAATTAGTCTAATGTAGGTGGAGCTATTATCCCTTTTCCTCCTCAAAAAATGGTTAGAATTTGTTGACATCCAAAGAGTAAATAACGAAATAGGCTACTTTTCAATAGCATAAAGACAATGCTAAGTTCTGGCCTTGTCCTCAGGTTTCTGGTTCCTGGGCACCAGGAACCCTGCAGGGTATACACTGGAGATTCCTTGGAGCCACATAAGATCCTCTTCACCTTGCTCAACTGTTAGCTCAGACCATGGGAGTTCTTCGAAAACGACATGGGAAGCGTAGAGCTCAGGCTCCTCATATAGGAATGAAGTCATAAAATTCCAGCATAGCATTTTGAGGTTTCAGAGCTTATTTCTATGTCTGAGTTAGAATATTATTTTCTTGTTGGATCAAGTGCAGAAGGTTAGTTTACTGACATTTATAATACTCTTTAGTTTGTGCATTTTATCATCTTTGGTCCATGTAAGGCTCTTCTTTTTTTTTAATATATTCCCATTACCCATTCTCCACTTTCCTCTACCCATAAGTAACCATGCTATATGTTCTTGTGTATAAGTTCATTGTATGTGTTCTTTTTAAATATAAATTTTGTATGTATGTATTTTTAATATACATACATGATATTATGTAACAAATCATTGTATTTCTTAAATCTTTTTGTCAACACTATGATTTTAAAATTGAACCATGTTTCTTTATGTACATCTACTGTTTTTAACCAATGTGTACATTTAATGGTCTGCATCTATCACATTCTGGATATATATTATTCCAGGGCTGGAAACACAGTTTATGTTTGACTCTGTCTTTACAAACAATACTACAGTAACATTTTCCTACATGTTTTCTTGTGAACCCTTGTGAGGTTTTCCTATGGATATACATACCCAGGTGCAGAATTGTGGGGTGAGAGTTATGTATGTACGTAATCAACTGAAGGCCTCTAGATTCCTCTCCAAAGCACATACATACTTAAGGTTCGACTCTAACCGGTAGTGAGTAAGGGTTCCTTTGTCTCCATATCTTCACCAACACTTGGCATTTCCCAGATTTCCATGTTTATTCAGTCTCCTAGAGGTAAAGTGGTAACTCATTTTTGTTTCAATTAGTATTTCTCTGATCATTAGTTTATCTCTTTACATGCTAATAAGCCTTTGCATTTTGCCGTAACAAAATACCGTAAATGAGGTAGCTTATGAGCAAAAGAAATATATTTCTCACAGCTCTAGAGGCTAATAAGTCCAGGATCGAGATGCTGGCAGATTCAGTGTCTGGCAAGGGCTTATTTCCTGGTTCATAGATGGCATCTTCCTAATGTGTCTTCACAAGGCAGAAGATACAAGATGGTTCTTTGGAGCTTTTTCTGTAACGGCACTAATCCCATTCATGAGAGCTCTGTCCTCATGACTTAATCACGTTCCAAAGGCCCCACTGCCCAATATTACATTAGTTTTAACATGAAATTTGAGCTAACACAAACATTCAGACCACAGCAGATTTCCTCATTTATAAATTGTAATATTTTATTAGTAGATATTATTTTTTAGAACAGTAATAGATTTATAGAAAAATTGAGCAGATTGTTCAGAGATTTTTCATATTCTCCATCCCCTCCATATAATCTCTACTATTATTAACATCTTATGTTAGGAGGGTACATTTATTATAATTACTGAACCATGGTATATTCAGATTTTCTTAGTTTTACCCAAATTCATGTTCCTGTTCCAGGAGACCACACAGACCATATTACATTTGGTTGTTATAGCTCCTCAAGCTCCTCTTGAATGTGATTGTTTTTCAGACTTCCCTTGTTTTTGGTGACCTTGACAGTTTTGAAGAGTACTGGTCAGATATCTTGTAAAATGTCCCTCTATTGAGATTTTTCTGATGTTTCTCTTATCACTAAACTGAGCGTATTGATTTTGGGGAAGAACACCACAGTAGCGAAGCACCATTTTAATTATCATATCAAGGGGATATGTACTATCTACATGATGTATGGCTCTTGATGTCAGCCTTGATCACCTGACTGAACTAGTGTTTTCCAGGTTTTTCCACTGTAAAGTTTCTCTTTATTTGTCTCTTTCTATGCTTTACTCTTTAGAAGAAAGTCACTATACAATTCCACACTTAATGAGTGGGGAGTTATGTTCCTTTTTAAGTGGGAGTATCTGTATAATTCATTTATAATTCTTCTGCAGGGAAGTTTTGTCTCTTGTCTTCCATTTATAAATATATGCAATCACTTATTTCTATTAGTATGGACTGCTTTATGGGCATTTATTTTATATGTTGGATTATAATCCAATACTGCTTTATCTATTTTACAGTCAGGCTATTCTAGCTTTGGTCATTGGAGCTCTTTCAGTTGGCTTTTGTGTCCTTTTGATATACCCCAGTTGTGTGTATGTGTGTGTGTGTGTGTGTGTGTGTGTGCTTTCTGAGTACTTGCATTGGTTCTAGTGCTACAAGAAGGTGTAGACTTATTATGTGTATTTCCTCCTGTAGTCCTAAACTCTCCACAGATCCCTGGTTCTTGCTATTGTCACGTACTATTAGAAACAATGATCTGGGTGTGGTGCCAGGGGTACTCATTACTTTTTGGGTATTGTGTCTTTGGCCCACTCAGCTGACAGAACAAACAAGTATATGTGTATGTACACATATCTGTAAATATTTTTCTATGTAACCACCTTAATTTATCTCAAATTAGACATGAGTTCTTACTGATGTTCCTAACTCAAATTCATTATAACATGGAGCATTCTAGCCTCCTCCCCTTGTTTATTTGTAAATTCCTACTCCCATGGTGAGAAACCTGGCTCCCACTATCTGCCCTCTACTCACTCACTTAAATGTTGAATCCTAGTATACATGTATAGGCAGTATGAGAATTGTTAACACATATTTCCTTGGGAAATATCTTTATCAACTGGAGTACTGTACCTATGTGCAGTTCTTTTGGCTCTAGTCTTACAGACTTCACTGATTTCTAAGGGTATGTAGATAAAAGCCTTTTCTTCTCTTTCAATCAACTTGTTTCATACATATGTAATAAAGTTAGATTTTCTTGTCACAGTTTGCATTCTTTCCTGGAATTCTTGACCTCCTAAACAATGTTTTTAAAATTGTATAGATTAAGGTTTACTTTTTGTGTTGTACAGTTTTATAAGTTTTGACAAATGCATAATGTCATTTGTCCACCATTACAGTATCATACAGAATAGTTTTACCATCTCCAAAATCTCCTGTGCCTCACTCATTTTTACATTCTCTTTTTTTGTTTTGGATTTTTAAAATATTTTCTCAATTTTAATGTCTTGCTAGTTTTGGAATTGTAAATATTTTATACCTACCTGTACATGTTTGTGAACTTTATTCATGATGTCTTTTGTTGAACAGAACTTCTAATCTTGATAATAAAATTCATCAAAATTTTGCCTTATGATTTGTCCTTTTTGAATTTTTTTTTTTTTTAGTTAGGCTATTCCTACCTTCATGTTCCAAATACATTTATGTGCATTTTTAAAATTAACTCCAGAGATATATTTTTAAGTCTTTATTTGTAGCCTGCCTTTGCATGTGCTGTTAGATATGGGTTCCACTTTAATTTTTTTACACATGGTAGGCAAACTCAATACCACCTCTAAAAGAATACAACCTTTTCATGTTTTTTTCAAACACTATCACTATTGTGTTTTAAATTCCTCTACATTCCTGGATTTCTATTTTATTCTGTTTATTTACTGCTATATTATATGCTACTTGTTGTTTGTATGGCTCTGTATTATGTCTTAATATTTGGTTAAACACATTACCACACATTACTAATTTTTTAGGTGGATTTTATTGTAGACTTTTATGTTTCTGCATAAAATTTTTAATAAGAATGTTGAATGACTAAAAAATTCATCTGGAATTTTAATGAAAATTACATTTAATTTAGAATCAATACTTTTATGATAGCCAGTCATTCAGTACAAGAGCATGGACTGACTGTCTTTTCACTTACTCAGACTATCTGTTATGACTTCTTTAGAATTTTAAACTTTTCCAAAAGCAAGAGCAGATTGTAGAAGATTTTCTTCAGCTTTCTCTGCTCCAGGATGAATCTACTACAATTCAATCTTCTTCCCTCACAGTGTTCTCAAGTTCAAGGCAGCCTTTAAGGAATGCTTCCACCTTCAGACACCTCAAGGGCTCTCATATTTACTGTTGTTATGGTTATTAGTTTCTTACATTATTGCTAGTTTCCTCTCATATTTACAGTTTTTCCAGACTTGACTTTGGAGGTAAGAGCCAGTAGTTGGTTTTAAATCACCATCCTGGAGAAACACCTGGGGATATGGTTTGGGTGTGACCCCACCCACCTCTCACATGAATTGAATTCATGTGAGTTCACTTGTGCCTTGAATTGTAATAGTCCTCTGGTGTCAAGGGTGGGGTCAGGTGGAGATAATTGAATCATGGGGGAAGCTTCTCCCATACTGTTCTCGTGGTAGTGAATAAGTCTGATGAGATTTGATGGTTTTACAAATAGGAGGTGTTTCTGTACAAACTCTCTTGCCTGCCACCATGTGAGACGTGAATTTTCTCTTTCTTCACCTTCCCCCATGATTATGAGGTCTCGCCAGCCATGTGGAATTGTGAGTCCATTAAACCTCTTTCCTTTATAAACTACCCAGTCTCAGGAATGTCTTTGTTAGCAGCATGAGAAGGGACTAATACACCTGGCTACAGTTAGTTGTTAAACCTGTTTCGATAAGGCTGTGTATTGCTGTTGTGTAGGAGAGAGAAGTCACTTACTTGATCCATTTCAGTACCTGTAAAATAAATACCTGACCCTGAAACTGCAGGCCTATGCATAAGAGTACAAATGGAGGCCCACATAGCATGTGTCTAAATATTTAAACCTTTGAAATCTAGCTGACAAGCTGTTAAATAAATAAAACATGTTCTACCCTCTTAAGTTGGCAAATATACCTTTAAATAACCTGAAAATTAAGGTTTAGCTTTAAAATTCCTATTTCTTTTGAGTTCTAAAATAGAAACTGGCAGAATAAGGAGAACCAGCTTTCAGTCCACGCCTGTCCCTCTTCCTTCCCAGCCCGAACTCTGCGCGATCACTTACATATGCATGTGCAGACCTTGGGCCATATGTCTAAATACTACGTCCTCCACAAACAACTGCCTCTTGACCAACCCTCGTGCCTAAGTCTGGTCTGCTTAGAGAAGAGATCTGTTCAGTTGCTGAAAGTTTGCATGCGATTCTGGCATCCAAATGAATAAAATTTATATTTGATCCTCTTACTCGGTTTTTTCAGTGCCCCTTCTTCTCCAAGACTTTTCCTGACTTCGTCAGGGACCATATTCCATAATGGCCAGAAAATATTCAGATGCAACCCCCTCCATATGTCTCAGCTAGTTGCCAGTTGTTCATGGCCATGTCCTATTGACCAGCATCCTATTCAGGCCCTATGCATGGCAATTGTTAAGTACTGTATTTTGAATCTCACCCCTAAAAATGGTCTTTGGTCTCACTTTTTTGCCCTAAATATTTGGCTTTTAAGAACGTGATTAGTGATCTCATTTTAACATATGTCTGTAAATTTGTGCCAATGTTTTACATTTTTAAGAGCACTGCATTAGAGGATAGTGAGGTGGTTTTGTTTAAGGCTGGGGGAACTAAGTAGCGGATAAGGTCACTTAGAGGGTTGACTGACTCCACAAAGAGTCTGAGAGGACACTTCCACATGTTGTTTCCTGGAGAGTCAGCTGTTTAAAATCTATTTGCCTTACACCTTTCTCTAATACTTGTAACATATTGAGTTCCTTGGTTTCCACTTTCAGCCAATATGTTTTTTTAAAAAGTAAATATTTCTTGAAAAGAAATTAAATCACTTTTGGGTATTAGCCTCATTTGGGGATCAAATAATCATATCAAATCCAATAACAAAATGAAAAATGCATTAAAATAAAAAAAGGAATTATCATTGTTATCAGAACACTGGAAACCTTGAGGAGAGATTGAAGAAAAAAGAATTCCTAAAAGTACAAAAGGAAGTCCAGAGCTGGTTACTGTGGGCCTTGGAAGATATATCCTGCTTCTTCTCTGTTTGTCCAGGACCTGGTGGTGTAGAGGTGGCAGCATGATTTATTTTACCTATTATTTGATATATCAACTCTCCACCTATCACCAAAGTTAAGCCAAAAAAAAAAAAAAAAAAAAAAAAGGACCTCAACAACATATAGTGACTTTTCAATGAGAAGTCAATAAATGATATATTGTTCTCATTGTCCTTCTAAGCTTCAACTCCCAGATGGAATTTCAGGAAAGCTGTGTTAGCTGATGAGTTGAAGGAGGAGAAATGACAGACGGCAGCTCCCTGCACAGGACAAGAAGCCTTACAAGGTCATCTGCCCTGGAGCTGACTTAATAGCAGAGAACACCATTTCATGTCAAAGAGCCTGTGCCAATATTCAAGCTGTAGACCTGCCACCGACCAGTTTTCCTCTCAGCTCATCCTCAGCAATACCCTTCTCTCTACCTGGGTCATTCAGTTCCTAACTTTATTAGTTCATGTGTCTGTCTTCCCTATTAGAACAGAAGTTCCTTCGATGATAGGCATAGTGCTTTGTAAATGCTGACTACATGATCAATAAATGTTTGCTTAAAAGATATATTCCACAAAACATAGCCTGGCTAGATATAATTTTCTTATGAAACTAGGATAAAAGGAAATAGATATAAAGCCTTTTTAATTTTTTTTACCTGATAATTGTGATTGATAGCAAAATACCCTTCAGAATTGTTAGTATATATCCAGCTACCGATTTCAATGTCGAGAGTATGCTTAGAGGTTAAGGAGATATAGTGGGCCAGGTGCAGTGGCTGATGCTTGTAATCCCAGCACTTTGGGAGGTGAGGTGAGAGGATTGCTTGAGTCAAGGAGTTTGAGAATACCCTGGATAACATAGTGGGACCCTGCCTCTGCAAGATAGAAAAAATTAGCTGGGTGAGGTGGGGTGTACCTGTAATCCCAGCTATTAAGGAGACTGAGTTGGGAAGATCACTTAAGCCCAGAAGGTCAAGGCTGCAGTGAACCATGATCACTTCACTGCACTCCATCCTGGGCGACAGAGTGAGACCCTATTGATACAGAGGGCTGTGTTCCTGGGTAAACCCCATCCTTAAGCCTGGAATCAAGGCCCTAAGTGAAAACAGCGGACACTTTTTTTTTCCTACCCGAATATTGCCTTTTTTGGCCTGCCACTTCCCCTATCCTCTGCCCATAAAAAGATTTCAGCTGGCAGAGCAACACAAGTGGCTGAGTGTTGAGGATACAAGCAGCTGAGTGGTGAGCAGAGAAGCAACCAATTTTGCACCGTCATCTGCATTTTGACATGTCATCCACAAGGTGGAGGCAAAGGTTTTTATCTGAAATAGGCATTTCTTTAGAGGGGTTTCATGGTGCAGCATACAACAGATGAAAAGATTTGTACTTTTGCTATTGAAGAGAATAGACATAGATAGTCAATCCATTATTAGAAACTTTCTTACTTGGGTAGAAGTAATATATGAATCTCCAGTGCCTTATCCATGGATGAGCAATAATGTACTACTATTGTTAACTGCAAACTAGAACTTGCCAGAATGCATTCATTATGAAACTAGTAGCTTAGTGGTGGTGGGCGTCGTGGAAGAAACAATTAGACGCTTTCTTGGCCCAATGGAGAAAATAATATTTCAGATCCTTGAAGAAATGGACAAGGATTAAAATAGACCCTGGGAAAGAGAATTGTTTGACCTGATTATCTATGACTGGGATTTCTTTAGTGGGAGATAAGAGTTTATTTTATAATTAAGGAAAAAATACTCAAAATGCAATGCCAGACTGAGATAAGGCAGTGTTAGAAATTCACACTTCCTACAGTTTCATTAGTCATTTAGCCAACATCTTTAATCGGTTAATCCAAGATATTTTTCTGATTTGGGTGAAGGGACCAAGCTTCTAAAGCAGTGATTGGCAGGTTTGGTTGCAGGGCAGGTTTCATTCAAGATTGCTTAAATCTGAATCTCTGAGGGGGTGCCTGGGCACTGGTATTTTTTCCAAAATTCTCCATGTAATTCTAAGATGCAGCTATGATTGGGAATCACATGCATAGGTTGGGGGAGGGTGAGGCCTCTGCGGTGGGGAAAAGTGCACCAAAGGGAGAGCAGAGATGTAGAAACAACGTTCTAAGTCTTCTTATTTATTTTTAGCTATTTATCTCCAAATGGAAACTGGGTAAACTCTCAAGCTGATTAAATTCTTGCTTCATTAGGACCCACTGCTATTGAATGAAATGACACATTAGAAAGGTCTTTCGCTTGTTGTTTTTAAATTAAAATCTTCTTAAAAAGCTTTGTTTCTTTAGAATTTCCAGGTGAGGTATTAATACTCTAATTCTGTGAAGGCTGTTTAAGGTAATGGATCCCAGGTGATGTTTAAGAACCACCCATGGGGCCAGGCGTGGTGGCTCACATCTGTAATCCCAGCACTTTGGGAGGCTGAGTCAGGTGGATCATGAGGTCAAGAGATCGAGACCATCCTGCCCAACATAGTGAAATCCTGTCTCTATTGAAATACAAAAATTAGCTAGGCGTGCGTGGTGGCATATGCGTGTAGTCCCAGCTACTTGGGAGGCTGAGGCAGGAGAATTGCTTGAAGCCAGGAAGCAGAGGTTGCAGTGAGCCGAGATTGTGCCATTGCACTCCAGCCTGGTGCCTGATGAAAGAGCAAGACTCTGTCTCAAAAAAAAAAAAAAAATAAGAACCACCCGTGGGATGACCTAGGAATCCAGAGAAACACAGGAAGTCAATACTGCAAGTTGAAAGATTTTAGGCCTTATAGATGACAAGAGAAGGTTTGTGTGATAGTTAATTTTTGTGTGCCAGTTTGTCTAGGCTATGCTAATCGTTTGTGAAACATTAGCCTAGACATTGCTGAAAAGAGATCTTGCACATGTAACCACTGATAATGTGAGTGAATGTCATCCAGTTGAAGGCTTTAAGAGCAAAAACAGGTTTATCCAGGAAAGAAGAACTCAAGTTCAACACTGTAACATAGAAATCCTGCCTGTGTTTCTAGGCTATTTCAGGCTTCACAAATGCATAAGCAATTTCTTAAAATAAATCTATTTATCTCCTGTTGTTTCTGTTTCCTCAGAGAATCCTCACTGATATAACTTGTAAACATCATTCTTAGAAACAAATTTGATATGGTTTGGCTGTGTCCCCACCCAAACCTCATCTTGAATTCCCATGAGTTGTGGGAGGTAATTGAATCATGGGGCCAGGTCTTTCCAATGCTATTCTCATGATAGTGGGTAAGTCTCATGAGATCTGATCGTTATAAGTGAGACTTTTCCTGCACAAGCTCTCTTTGCCTGCTGCCATTCACGTAAGCTGTGACTCGTTCCTCCTTTCCTTCGGTCATTATTGTGAGGATTCTCCAGCCACATGGAACTGTGAATTCTCCATTAAACCTCTTTCCTTTGTAAATTGCCCAGTCTTGCATATTATATTAATCAGCAGCATGAGATCAGACTAATACAGTAAAATTGGTACCAGTAGAATGGGGCGCTGCTGAAAAGATACTTGAAAATGTGGAAGCAACTTTGGAACTGGGTAAAAGGCAGGGGTTGGGGCAGTTTGGAGGGCTCAGAAGAAGACAGGAAAATGTGGGAAAGTTTGAAACTTCCTAGAGATTGTTGAATAGCTTTGACCAGAAAACTGACAGCCATATGTACAATAAGGTCCAGGCTGAGATGGTCTCACATGGAGATGAGGAACTTTTTGGGAACTGAAGCAAAGGTGCCTTTTCCAGGAACTGGGAAATAAAATACCTGCTCCTTGAAGCTTCTACATAGAAAGTACAGCCCTACCTTTCACTAAGATTTCAAAATGAGAAATAAACCTCAAACAGAGAAGTTCTTTGGATGACAGAAAGTGACTTGACCTTGGTTCAGTTAAGGAAATGCTTCTTCATGGGACATAGAATTTTGAGAAGTGACAGGTATGTTAGTTAATTTAACTCCAATTATATTTGCCATAAAAATTGCTTCATCTATTGTATAACTGTACATCTAACATGAGTTGAATTCAAATTCCCTGACACAATTAACTCTACATGTGGAAGGTTGCATGATTTGCCATAGTTTCAGAGAGGTATTTATTCTGAATATTTGAACTTTCCTTTAAAGTAGAATAGAGAGAACACTTTCCTTTCCCCTGAGCAAAGAAGACATATAGAATATTATATATTTTTTTATAAGTGGTACACTGAGTTAAGTAGAAAAATCATGTTTTTAGAACTTTATAAATTTCTCTCAGGCATTTTTTGCAAGAATAAATTTGTTCAAGTTACAAAGATTTTCTTTTTGCAATGCAGATGCTACCTAGTTAATTCCAAGCAACTTGTAGCTGGAGGCAAGAAGGTAGTTTCAGGAGTTTTTTTGTTGCTGTTGTTGTGTTTTTACTGTTAGTTTTTAAAAAGTGAGATATTCTAGGCTTTATGGGGGAAGTCTGTCCAGCTTTTTCTTTTCTTTTTTGGGGGGATGGAGACTTGCACTGTCACCCAGACTGGAGTGCAGTGGTGCGATCACAGCACAACCTCCACCTCCCAGGTTTAAGCAATTCTCTTGCCTCAGCATCGTGAGTAGCTGAGATTACAGGCACATGCCACAATGCCTGGCTGATTTTTGTATTTTCATTAGAGATGGGGTTTCACTATGTTGGCCAGGCTAGTCTCAAACTCTTGACCTTGTGATCCACCCACCTCGACCTTCCAAAATACTGGGATTACAGGTGTGAGCCACTGTGACTGGCTCAACATTTTCTTAATGGTACCTGCTAAGCCTGAGAATCAATCAGGGAATGGAGTTTAGTATATTGGGAATTGTAAAGTGGATGCTTAATGTTGAGTCTTTTAGAAGGAAACAGCAGAGATCTAGACAAAAACAGGCCTTATGAGATTGCCTACTGTGGCATTTTTGTGAAAGACACAGGAACAGTTCTCAAGATCAACACTGTAAAGATCCACATAATTCTCAGTCATATTTATGGTTTGCATTGTATTTCAATTTATTTTGATAGCAAATCATGATACTTATCATTGTATGAAGACACTGTAGCTAGAAAAAGTAGAAAGTATCCTAGTTGTCTCCCCAGAAGCTCAGTGGTTTTGCTTAGGTTAAGTCATCAGAGGTCATTTTCCCAGGGTGGCTCTGGCTCTAGGTCTATGAGAATAGTGAAATGAATTTTATGTTAGAAAAACAGAGCTAATTGGCAACAATCATAACATTGCTCAATAGATGCATATAACCTCATGCTATTTTAATATTTATGCCAAAAATTAGTCTGTCTAGGATGACCCATATATCCACTATGGCTTATCTCATAAGTCCAGATTAAGAAAAAAATGTGCCGGGCGCGGTGGCTCAAGCCTGTAATCCCAGCACTTTGGGAGGCCAAGGCGGGTGGATCACGAGGTCGAGAGATCGAGACCATCCTGGTCAACATGGTGAAACCCCGTCTCTACTAAAAAGTGCAAAAAAATTAGCTGGGCATGGTGGCACGTGCCTGTAATCCCAGCTACTCAGGAGGCTGAGGCAGGAGAATTGCCTGAGCCCAGGAGGCGGAGGTTGCGGTGGGCCGAGATCGCGCCATTGCACTCCAGCCTGGGTAACAAGGGCGAAACTCCGTCTCAAAAAAAAAAAAAAAAAAAAAAAAAAAAAAAAAAAAAAAAATGTAGGACATTTCCAATACCAATAGTGATGGATTTATATAATTAATACATACATATATATACATATATATATGTATATATATATATATATATATATGGCATATAAAGCCATTACCATTGATACCCCAGGGTATATTGTACGTTGTGCAGTGTTTTTAAAATATTTTTTAAACTAGTGATGAATGTGACTTTCTGCTTTATGATAATAACAATTATGGCCAGGGCAAAACTGTCAACCAGTGGCATAATGAGTCCACTTGATCATGGAATTGAGACAATAGTTTAGTAGTTTTTATTTTAGCAAAACACTGAGTATGAATTTTTATCAAATCATCTTCTACATTGTATTAGGACCAATTTGTCTACCTTTAAGTTTTTTTCCCCTCTTCCAAGACAATATAATATAGTTATGTCGTAGTTCTATTTGCACAGTATAAAAAACTCCATGTTTCATTGTCTTCAGTGAGTTTATGCTTTGGAGTGAGGATAGGATGAGAGACTTGAATCTTCTCACAGCCTGACTTCCTATGTTTCTCTCATAGTGTGAGCAACTCTCTGTGTTGATTGTGATTCTGGTATCGAAAATATTTTTTACCCAGCCTGATTCTACATTGTGAGCCAACTCGTTTATTGTTTTGGCAACCTGAAGGGACCACTACTTCTTCTATAGCTAATGGCAAAATATTTCTGGCTTTGTGAGATTTATTAAGAGACAGCGATTCTCTCTCCAAAAGTGCGTGCAAGTATGGCCACCATCAATTTAGAACTTGAAGGCTTGAAGTAAAAGATTGATCAAGGAGACCAATAACTGTCAAGATAAGAACTGAAGTTTTTAATAAGACTCTAGTTGAGAGTGAAATAACGTGAAACTGTTGAATTGTAGATAGTACTAGGGATTGGAATACCTTGAGATAAAAGGCTTCAGCTTCTAAATGAGGGATTCAGGTCCCTAACTAGAGATGGGTAGGCTTAAATGGAAATGAAATACACAGCCAACCAAGTTGGCTTAATGGTTTTAGCAACTGCTTCACTCTAAACTATGTGCCACTTCTGTGGCTGAAGAGATTACCTGCTACAGCAAGGGAAAAATCATTGAAGAAAATTAATATTTTCTACTCGAATAATTTAATATATATTGAAAAGACTGATCTATCTGAGGGAAAGTCCTCGGCATTTACTCTGAAATCATTAAGACTCAGATTTAGAGCAGCTCATGACGAGGATTGTGTTATTTTTGAGGCAATGCTGCTGATAGTTGAATGACTTCACAGTTGTCCAATACAGCTACAAAACTCCCCCTGGAACCCAGGAACTGCAATCAGTTGGTTATGTTCTGGAAAGCTAAGACAAGTGGTAAAGTTGTGGTCTCATTATTTCTGGATATCAAGTAGCTAAGGCTGGTCACAGAGGTTCATAACCTTGTGAACGAGGTAAAATTTTCCTTTTCAAAGTCATGTAACTATTCCCAAAATAATTGAGTGTTGGTAGGCCTTCATCATTGCAGAATGCAATAGTGATAAATAGGCAGTGGATAAAATTGAGCTCAGAAGAGTGAATGAATGTTGCCAATATCCATGGAAGGAATATGTGAACAATCTTAAGAAGGAATAAGTGAAATGTGAATAATCCATTCAGATGATCACAATGTATTTGGGAAGCCAAAAAATTGAGTGGTATAGAAATCAAAGAATTAATTAAAGGTCAGAGAAAAATGTAGACTAACAGAGGAGAAATGATAAGAAATGTCTACAGAAGATGAAAATAATGACCTGAACCAGAAGAATCAGTATATTAGAATCTTCATTAATATGTCATTGACAAACTAAATTTATCTCTTGATTTAATTAGCATTAAAAATACTTGTGAAATTTGTTCTGAAAAGAAGTCTTTTGAAATCCATCAGAATATTACTTTCTCCTTTACTTATCTTAGAATATCTTCTCCTATTTTAGTTTTCCCAAAGCCTGAAAACATATAACATTAAGGAAATACACTCTGAGTTCTGAAGAATAATAGTCCAGTGAAAAACATATTTGAAATCAAAGTTATCATACAGCTTTCCAAATAACCCTGACTCTTAATTAAAACTTAAGAAATCTTGAAGGATGAGAGGTGAAGTAAATGTTTTGTATTGGGATTTTAACTTTTTGCAGATTATTACATGTGGATTGAGATAAAGGAAAAGTAGACTCATTCAAATGGGGGGAAGAGTAATAATTTAGCAGTTAGTGAGATCAGAAAGTATTTTCCTTGGAAGTTATTGAGAAAACTTACTTTATCTTTAGGACAGTGGCACATTTTGTGCTTTGGCATATATATGGGCAGAAAAACGTTTTAGATTCATTTCAGTACTAGTAGGATAATCAGTGCAACAACTTTGCTAGTATTACTGCTAATATTCATTTTTAGTTTTTTTAGACATTTTATATACATCATCTCAGTCATAAAAATTGAAATTTTATATTGAGGTAGATACTGAAATTTTCATTTTAGATAAAAGGAAACTCATCTTTTGACAGAATAGATAACTTGCTCAAATTCACAAAGCCAGATGCTTAGAGTGGGGATTCTAATCCAGGTTGAGTGATTCCAAAAATGAGTTTTCTTGACAATCCCCCTAGTACTGGTTCTCAGAGTGTTAATTTTCTTTTTTACTGCCTCACAAGATTTAAATAATTAATAATTGAAAATATGAACATGGTGAAATAATTTAATGTTATTAGTCAACGGATTAGAAGGCTTTTGTGTCTACATTATTTTGGGCACGGTTGTCAGCAAAATAATTGACATTATTGAAAAGCCTCAGTTCAGCTAAGAACTGAGATCTAAACCAGTTTGCATCTTTTAAAGTCTCATGTATAATTTCTTTCGAATAAATACAATTGAATCTGGAGAAAAAATGTTTTTGTTGAAATGTGCAGAGTTCAGGTCACCTTCAGTTTAAGATGTGAAGTTATGTCAGAATAAACTATTTTAGGTTCTTAATATCTTCATCTGGCATTTTTTAATAGGTGAAAATATAGTAACTGAAAAAAGCAAGTAATAATATTTTAACAGTGTTGTTTTAATTTGAATAAGAAAGTCCCTTTCTTCCTAAGGTCCCTGCTGTGTTATTTGTAAGACTTGATGAACCCTGTCTTTACACTCAGAGTTCTTCCTACTGAAGTGCATGAGAATCCTTTAAATGTTCTTTATACTGTCATTATGTTACATGTGAGATTATGATGGATGAAGCACAAGACAGGGGGCCAGTAAACCTGGATTCTAGTCTTAAATATATCAGAAGTTGGCTGTGTGCTCTTGTGTAAGTGTAAGCTCTTTAACTTTTCTCATTGCTTAATATTCTTATCTGTAAAACGAGTTTGAGTAGATAAATTTATTAAAATCTCCTTCCCATTCTTTGATATTTAAAATACACTGTACAGTGCTGAATTCTTTGGTCCTGGATTTTAAAAATACACTTACCAAAGTTAATACACATGCTTCAGGACTACAGGATATTCTTCAATTCAGTATCAATCTGATAATGAAAAAGGAATGTTACATCATTTATGAAGTATTTCATTTGTAGACTACTAGATTATGCAGAAAGTATACAAAATCTTGAAACCTTGGTTAGAGCAGAGGATTCTTGCCAGAATGCAATGTTACATTGCAGTTTTTATTAGCCACCCTTCACATTTATTTAGCTTTACGTCATCCCTGCCCTTGAAGGGCTTACAGTCTGCTGGGAAATGTAAACAAGAAAAAATGGCAGTAGGGTTTAATAAGTGCTAATTATTGGGTGCACATGGAATGTATGGGACAACAGAGAAGTTTGAGTGTCAGGGAAGAGTTCTCAGAGGAGGTCTTGTCTTCTAACTTGAACTCTAAAGCCTGATAAATGATTCAGCCAAAGCAAGCCTGATGCGAAATAGGGCAATTGAGTGGAGTTATTATGTGCAAAGGTTTTGAGGTAAGAGCAAGTTCAACGCATTTGGAAAATGGCAAGTAGTTCAGGAGAACCCAAGCAGGAGGCACGACAAGGGGTGATAGCAAATTACTGCTTGGAGAAGAAATCAAGGTCCAAAATATCTCTATTTGGTAAAAAAAAAAAAAAAGTGTACTTTTTAATTTGGAAGCAATGAAAAGTATTAGGGTAGTGTATTAACCATTTTTGTGTTTTAAAAAGGTTGATTTGACCTCAGCATAGAGATGGGATTAGAAGTGAGGCAATGTGGGCAGACTGGAGGTGGGAGACCAAAGGACAGGCTGTAATCTAGGCGAAAGATTGCCTGAAACTAAATATTAGGAATGTAGAAGAATGTGGGTGGGAGATTGAGAGACATTACAGAGTTAGAATTGATGGGATTTGCAATTTTATTTGCTGCATAAGGAATAAGAGAAGGATAAATAAAAAGAGTCACTAAATTTTTATCGTGGGCAATGGGTAAATGATGATAATAATCATAAACTTAAAAAACTCAAGAGAAGGTTATAGAAGTTGGCCTATATTTTGGCCATGTTGATTTAAGATTTCTTATGGGACAAGCTACTGGGGGAAAAGAAAGTCCCATAGACAGTTAGATAAAAAGCTTGATGCTGAAGGAGAGATCATGGTTGGAGGTAGAGATTTGGAGATTCAAGGCATATGCATTGATGAAAAAAGTTGGGAAAATGTAGCGTCATGGAAGTGGAGACCAAGGAAAAAACCCTGGAAAACAAATTTAAGGGATAGGTAAAGGAAGAGGACAATGTGAAATAGAAGAAGAAGCGAAGAATCATAGAAAGACAAAAAGTAGAAAATAATAATGCAGATGCTAAAGAAATTGTTTCAAGAAGGAAGGAATACTTACGGGTATCAAGTGCTTTGCAGAGACAGTTGGTAAGAACTAAAAAATGTTTATGAGATTTAGCAATAAGAATATTGTTGGCATGCCTTTGTTGATAATCATACAGTACCATCAAAAGCCAGACTCCAAAGGGTTGAGAAATTAATAGAAGGTGTGAGGAGTTGGTGTATATGGTATTCTTATAAGAATCTTGGCTGTAAGGGGAGGTGAAAGAAATATAGCTAGGGAAGTGTCTAAAGTGACTTATTTATTATTTTTTTCAGATAAGAAGAATAACTTTAATACAAATTAGACAGAGCTGGTAAAAAATGTTGATGTAAAAGAAGAGAGAATATCTAATGGAGGAAGAGTCCAAGGAAGTGAGGCGAGTAGAATTCAGAGTGATACTACCAACATAGTATCATTTTTTGCTACTTAACAATAATTTTGGATTTTCAGTCAATAGTCTTCTGGTAGCAATACTTTGCTTTTGTCACGATTAGCTAAATTAGGGCTAAAGTCTAAGACAAGGACATTGAGGGAGAGTAACAGACTAATATAGAATAAAGTTAGATTTTCTTAATATCATGTAGCCTCTACAAATTTGATGCAACACATCTGTAAAATGGGAATTAAAATAATAACATCTAGAAATGTTTTGGGTTATTCTATAAATACATATGTGTCAGGCTATGAATAGTTCTGCTTAACATATAGCAATAGCTTAATCAATGATAGCTACGACACTGAGGATTATAAAATCTACTTATACCGAGAAATAAAACAAACTACAGTGAATATACTAGTTTTTCCTAATATAAGAAAGGCAAAGGGGAGGGGATAGACAGTATATCACTCTGCTTGTCAGTATCGTCTTTGCCTGCCTTCCACTTGGCTATTTGTATCTGTCTCTATGTTTTTAAGACTTTTGTGATCAATTCCAGCATATTACAGTGACTTTCAGAATACTTTGGGAAATCATATCTGATGCTCACTAGCTGAAACATTTTAAAGGAAGCATAGTAATGAGTTCTCAGAAGAGCACAAGGGGATGCCCTGCCTGAATGATGGTAGAAAGAGAAAAAAATATTTCAAGTCTAATTTTGTAACTGTATGTTTTTCTGCAGGCAAATGGGCCTTTTTGGCATAAGCAAATGAATCAGTTCTGAGAATGCCATGGTAAAACCAAAAGAAAATGACATGGTTGTTCTATTTCCTGCTCATTTCACGATAAGGGTGAGGATAGGGGTAGATACCCATGTAATGAAACACTAAATTAATGTGGTTCAGAGGCCCCTTTTGCCAATCTTCCAGTACTTGTGCCAAGTGTATTTGGAATGACAAGTAGAGACTGATCCCTGGATATAAGTGATGGGAGGGAAAGGAGTAGATGGATATCACTTTTAAGGAAAAATTTTGTCAAGCAAATATATGACAAAGACATCTCACAAATTATGATCCAAATATTATAGAGAAAGTGGGACATTCACGTTGAGCATTGGAAATTAAAGAGAATGCTGTGCAAACAGATGTTGTACTAAAATCAGAAAGGAGGGATGAACTTGCCTGCCTAGCTATATGGTCAGTGTAGAAAGGCAATCAGAAGGCTAATTGAAACAGCAGAAGGTTTAATCTCTGAGTGCTCTGAATAATCAAATATGCACAAGTAACTCAATAACTGCATTCATCTCAATAACTCCATCTCACTCTACTTTAGCAATTACTGAAAGGTAAGCTACTCAGCTGCTATAAATTTATTGGTGATAACGCAAGAAGAGGGATAGCTACAAACTTGCCTTCTCATCATTGTGGTGATTTGAATGGCAATATGTTATAATGAAAAATATATTGAAAACCAACTCAAGTAAATAAAAAACAAGGGGCTAGAAGTGAGCATGAACTTATGCTTAAAGCTCAATTTGTCTTGTACAGTATTAGGCAGGACAGTGCTTATCTGCATAGACAAAGGGGTAGGGAAGGATTTCAGGAGTGATATTTCTTATAGACTCTAAAAGAACATTTAGACTGGTTTTTTTTTTCTTCTTTTGTAATAGACTCTCAGAGAAAATTTTCTGGTAGGAAACAACTTATATGTAAGGTGATTTTATTTTTCTGGGTTAAGGCCACCTAAATTGAAACTCAAAAAGCAAGTTGGTATGAAAGGAAAGAACTGTTCAATTTAATTATTTTATGTGAAAAATGTTTTAATGCCCACAAAATATTCTGACAATCCAGCTTCTTCTGTTTTTATGTTGAAAATCTTAAGTAGTTTGGATTTTAATGAACAATAAAGATGGCATATTTGGCAGTAGAACTTAAAAAAAGGGCTTTTATTCTACCGTACTCTTTTCATTTGGAATTCTGACTTTATAAATTGTTACAAACAAGATTAGCAAATAGATTTGGGACCAGAGTGTAAATATGGAAATTAGAAAAGAAACCAGAATCCCTAAAGTTATAAGGAAGACATTGGAAAAATATGTAATTCCATTTGTCAAACTAAGACTTATTTCTTAGTTACCATATAGTAAAGGAAATCAAAACAAAACAAATAAAACTTTACTAAAATATGAATATTAAGAAATTTGGTATGCATAGCCCAAGACTTTAAAAAAATAATTTACACAGCCTAATTTTTTAAAAGCCACTTTAAGTATAAGACAGCTGCTATTGCTAACAGAGACATTTTCTAGTTGCTAGCAAAAGCCAGGGTGATCTCAGGAGAAATTACACCGGGAATATCACAGCTTAATTTATAGTTCTCATTGAATAAGAGAACATTCAATGCAGCTACCTGGTAATGAAATAGGCCATTTCCATTTCTACTCCTAGGAGTAGATAAATTGACTATGGAAATTTAAATGGCTGGACTCGGTGGCTCATGCCTGTAATCCCAGCACTTTGGGAGGCCAAGATGGGTGGATCACAAAGTCAGGCAATTGAGACCATCCTGGCCAACATGGTGAAACCCCATCTCTACTAAAAATACAAAAATTAGCTGGGTATGGTGGTGTGCACCTGTAGTCCCAGCTACTCGGGAGGCTGAGGCAGGAGAATCGCTTGAACCCAGGAGGCAGAGATTGCAGTGAGCCGAGCCAAGATCGTGCAACTGCACTCCAGCCTGGCGACAGGGCAAGACTCCACCTCAAAAAAACCCACAAAAAACAAAAAAACTTAAGTGAAGGCTGAATGCACCTCTGGAAGGAATTAACTGAGTGAGAAATTACACTAGATGATCTTTATAGTTTTCTTTGAACATTTATACTTTTTTAAAAAATATAAATTTTGACTTGCTTTTTTAAAAATTAAGTTCTTGAATATTTTTAAATGTGCTCTAATAGAAATTGGGCTTTGTTGCTTTCGTGGCTAATAAATGAATAAAACTTCATGTAAATTCTTAAATTATTTTACTTATAGAAAGGGGCTTCTGGCCAGGCGTGGTGGCTCACACCTGTAATCTCAGCACTTTGGAAGGCCGAGGCGGGTGGATCACTTGAGGTCAGGAGTTCCAGACCAGCATGGCCAATATGGTGAAACCCCATCTCTACTAAAAACACAAAAATGTCCTAGGTGTGGTGGCACACACCTGTAATCCCAGCTACTTGGAAGGCTAAGGCAGGAGAATCACTTGAGCCCAGGAGTTAGAGGTTGTAATGAACCAAGATCTTACCATTGCACTCCAGCCTGGGTGACAGAATGAGACTCCATCTCCAAAAAAAAAAAAAAAAAGGGGGCTTAAGGGCTTCTAATTGGCATTAAATCATTTAATCTAAGTATCATTTGGTATGGCATAGAATTATTCCTTACCCTGCCTCTATATTTCAGAAATAGAATGGACAAGACAACAAAATTCTTGGAGTTATTACTAATGTCTCCAAATAAGCAGTTAAGTGAAATGAAGTGTTTTTACCTTTTGGCTCTTCTAAAAAAATGAAATGCTTGCTGGAGAGTAACAGGTAAAATGGAGGATGTGAACATATGGGCTGACATTTTCCGAAAAAGCCATCAAAACACACCCCTCACCATGAGAACAAGGCAGATGCTTACTTAGTGAAAGAAATCTTAGAATAAGATGCTTGAAGTCTCAGAAATTGGAGCATAGCTCAGGTCCACTAACAGTGGGCTCACACAGCCTACTTGAAGTCTCCTCCCCTCTCTCACACCTTCAGTCTATATAAAGATGGCAGAATACAAGATCCCAACCTAACACTGTGGTTCATAGGAGAAAACCAATACGATTCAGATGCAGTGATTAGATAAACAATAATTCATCTATTAATACCATCAGAGAAAACAGAAAGGTCTGGCCAGAACTGCCCGTGTTTTGCACAAGTTAAAAAATAAATGATCTGGCAACTATGCAAATACATTTATGGGAGAGAAGGGGAAAGAGAGAAAGGAGAAGGGGAATAGGGGAAGGGGTTATTTTACTGTTAACATTATTGGACCTGAACCAGGAAGCGGGAGGGGAAAAAAGAAAAAGAAGAGACAGGGATGAGGGGAAGGAACATTTAAAGAAAGATGAACCCAGGAACTATCCAAAATTGAAGGAAGTAGAGAGGGAAGTTGGAAGATATAGGAGTTCTAGTATCTTTATCTTTCAGAGTTTGGAACCAATAGATAGTGTCTAAAAAGAAATTTGTAATAAAGAAGACTAACATTTTAATATTCTTTAAAATCATTTTTTAGCTTTTAGAAAATAACTCTTAAAGAAACATTTATGTGACCTTTAGAAATTCTTCAGTTGCATTTCTTTTTCTTATGTCATGTTAAAACAAATGTAATATTTCTATAATTAACATATTAATAGAAACTATGATATAACCCCATTTTTCTAAAAGTATTTCCTTTTATCAATCTACCTACCTAAACATGCATATGTATGTATCTACATAATCACAGACACAGATACATGAAATACAATTTACCTTCACTATGTGAAGGTAATGAACTTGGATGTTTTCACTGTATTCTTATTCTTCTCCTTTTCATTTAAAAAGGCTGTTACTAGGTTACAACCCACAATTTGTAAAACACTATGTGTTCTTTGTTGCCTGTATTCACAAACTTTTTTGTTTCTTAAAAAAGTATAAAATTTCATGTTTCACAACTGCCGCAACTTGCTTTTAAATGAGTATAACATGAAAACAATTATGTTTCTTACTTTCATTGCAAAGACAGCCAAGTTATAATAGCACCAGGAAAAGCCTGTCACATAATGGTGTCTCAATAACAGGAAAGAAATGAATAGATCCGAGTGCATAAGTTCTTAAGTTATTCTGCTGTGTTAAGTAGAGGGTTACATTCTCCTACCTCTGAATCACAGTAGAGAGGAGGTGAGTTTACGGAACAGCAGTGGGAGGCAAAGTCTGAGCGCTTGTCAACCAGCCCTGCCAGTTCCTTGGGTGTGACGTCGGGCAATTTTGCTCTTAGTCGCTCTGACAGTCTGAAAAAACATTTAAATGTAAGATCTTACTAGATGTATTTATTTTATAAAAATGTCTAATGCAAAATAATAGCCATTTCAGATCTTTTACAATAAAAATGAAAATAGAAATACTTGCCAGTCTCAAGAAAATTCTACACCTGTGGTATAGAAACGTCAGTTTGAGGTCAGAAAGTGAAACCTATGCCTCTTCGAGATCATGAACGTAAACATACAAATAACTGCTGAACTGGAATTCCAGTCTTTATTCTTTCATTTGCTCATTACTTCAACATGGAAGAATACTTCTATTTTTTTCCTAACCTTTCATCTTCTCTTCAGTTTTAGATTTCAAATTCCTTAAAAAATATTTCCTCTACAGGACCTCATTAAGTTGGCAAACTTAATGCCTTTTTTTTTCTCTCATAATTTATATACTTTCACCTTCAGTTTACCTACTTCTCAACTCACTATGTTGGAAAACACTGATATGAGAGTCAGAAAACTGGCTTTTGTATTTAGCTCTACTAAAAACGAACTCTTCATCTCTCTTTCAGGATAGTGATGGGACTTGATGTCTCCTGATTCTTTCAATTTGAACAATCAATGATCTCAGTGTCTCTTCACACTCATGATAAACAACCCAGCCTGGTTTTATGACTTTACTCAGGAAATGCTTGCCAGCCCAGCACTGGGCAATGGGAGGTAAGAAGACCCATATTAATGTAGACTTGGGCTTGGCAAGGGTGGGTGCTGGGAGGGCACAAAAGGGTAAAGGGGATCAGTTAGTTCATAAAAGCATTGTTGAACCCCAAGGTAGTGGGGAGGGGGTGCTCAAATGAAGCAAGAAGAGACTCATGCAAAAAAGAAGTAGGGGGGAGGTGGGTAGGGATTAGGATCTGAGAAATTTACTAAATGTAGTTTGGGAAAATGACATAGTTTTCTCAATGGAGACTTTCCTCAAGAACCCAGTACCACTTCTTTCCTTACTATGGCCTATTATTCTACAGTTAATGCCTATTAATAGAGAAATGCTTTTCCTCCTCCTCACTGAGAAAAATGACTTGAGAAAACAAAACCACCAATAATATTATTGGTGGTTAAGATTTCTATTTCTAATTTATAGGGAATATATGCAGTTGATGGCTGACACTATGCTTGATTGAAAGTGTGGGTCTTCTTGCCAGGCAATATGCCATGAAGTTATAATGTTTCTCAGCAGTTTTATAGGTCCTCAATTTTATATAGCAATATCTACAGAAAATTCTGGGATAAAAATGGTGACAAGCTATGTACTCATTTTGCCATTTTGAATCAAGTTCCTGCAGATAGATTTTGTAATCTATACTTTTGTGGCTGTGTTTCAATTGCCCACCCACTTGATACACATGACAATTTTCCCCCAGAAAAACACTTAGCTTCTTCTTATACAGATAGATTTTGAACTACTTTTTAAAAATAAAATGACTTAGGGGGTACAAGTGCATTTTTGTTACATAGATGTATTGCACAGTGGTGAAGTCTAGGCTTTTAGTGCAACCATCACCCAAATAGTGTACACTGTACCCAAGAGGGACTTCCTTATCCTTCACCCTTCTCCACCCTCCCACCCTTTGAGGTCTCCAATGTCTATTATTCTACTCTATGAGATTCTGACTATTTAAAAAAACTCCTAATTGTGCCTCCTCTTTTTATTGTTCACTGAAGACAATCTTACATTTTCAACTATGCTTTCAATTCATAGTACTAAGAAAATATTATTGATAAATTTGGAGGATACAGCCAGAACAAGTTTCTTACTTTTTCTTGTACTCAGTAAATGTATTTTCTGAATAATCTGCACATAGTTCTTGTCCCTTGTCAATGAAAGAAGCCAGTTCCTTCTTTAGTAGAGGGCCCTGTAAGAAAACAATAATTGCATAACAAAATTATTTGTCTTGAAACATTGTCCCATCAGGCAGTCAAATCAAAATGTTGCCTACATTAAGCACTGGCAAATATCTTCTACAGAAGGCTGGATAATAAATACTTTAGGGTTTGCAGGGCATATATGGTCTTTGTTGAAACTACTCAATTCTGTACAGAAGCAGTTGTAAGCTTTGCAGAAACAATGAAGATGACTGTTCCAGTGGAAGTTAATGTATAAACACTGAAGTGTGAATTTTGTATGATTTTCATGGGTCATGAGATACTGATGTTCTATTGTCCTCCCCCCCAACAATGTAAAACTGTAAAACCATTTTTCTATTTTTGGTTTGTAAGCCATACAAAAGTAGGCAGTGAGCAAGTTTTGGCCCATGATCTATAATTTGCCAACCCTTGATGTAGGTGCTTAATAAAGAAAATCTAGTAAATATACCTTAACATTAAAACAGGCAGTTGAGTCTTTAGCATCACAGCATTCACCAAGTCTTTTTAGGGTTGGGTCAAGTACTTTACTGAGGAATACTTCTGGAAGATGAGTCCTTCTGCTTAGTTCATATGTATATCTAGCATGAGGGAGAAAAGGGGATATTTACTTCTTTTGTGTGTGATGGAGTCTCCCTCTGTCACTCAGGCTGAAGTGTAGTGGCTCCACCTTGGCTCACTGCAATCTCTGCCTCCTGAATTCAAGTGATTCTCATGCCTCAGCCTCCTGAGTAGCTGGGATTACAGGCACCCGCCCAGCTAATTTTCGTATTTTTAGTAGAGTTGGGGTTTTATCATGTTGGCCAGGGTGGTCTGGAACTTCTGACCTCAAGTGATCTGCTTGCCTCAGCCTCTCAAAGTGCTGGGATTATAGGCATAAGCCACTGCACCTGGCCTACATTTTGAAATGTGAAACATCTGTTATAAAGGCAGAGCCATGGTTTCTGTCTCTTAATTAAAAGAAGAGATTTAGCTCAGACTGACTCTAAATTAACATGTTTTGGATTATAAAATACTTTCTTTGAGATACAAGTTATTAATACTTGCTATTGTGACTAGTCAATACTGAATTAAAGCTTTGTAATATACATTTATATTATATATAAACATATCTATTTCAAATGCATGTGGAACTGTGTGCAAACGTAATACATTTGACCTCATATAAAGCATCATGTGGGTACTTTAAAAGGCTTTTCTGTGAAAATAGGTTTGTGTAAATTCCTTCATTTTGTCTTATCCCACTGCCATCTATACACTTATAAAAACAATAAACATTTATTAAAATGTAAATTAAAGTTTCAGTCCTATCTAACTTCTGCCATCTGATATTGCTAATTGCTGCTTCAAACTATATGTGAATTTTTTTTTTTTTTTTTTTTTTTTTTGAGACAGAGTTTTGCTCTTATTACCCAGGCTGGAGTACAATGGCATAATCTTGGCTCACCACAACATCTGCCTCCTGGGTTCAAGCAATTCTCCTGTCTCAGCCTCCCAAGTAGCTGAGACTACAGGCATGTGCCACCATGCCCAGCTAATTTTTGTATTTTTAGTAGAGATGGGGTTTCACCATGTTGGCCAGGATGGGCTTGATCTCTTGACCTCGTGATCCACCTGCCTCGGCCTCCCAAAGTGCTGGGATTATAGGTGTGAGCCATCATGCCTGGTCTATTACTGAAATATTCTTATGCCATGAGTATGCATACACATCTATTCAACCCATGGTATATTTATTTTATTTCTTTTTTTAGTTGGATGAAACAAGATAAAAACTTACCATTTCTTTGGTTTAATCTCTTTTTAAATTTAATGAAAATGAATATTGATAATTGTTAAGAAAAGATATTCTGCTTTTGCCGTCTCTTTTATTTGCATCAAATGCTTCTTGTCCAAAAGTTTAGTATACTTTAGGCTTTTGATTTATGACTTTAAACCAGAAGTATTATGATAAAACTAGTAAATAATATGATAAACATTTCTGGTTGTATGATGTATTTTACATGGGTTCAGCATTGTATACAAAGCTATGTTTTCACATTTACTTTCACTTACATTCTTACATGTATTTCTCATTAGCAATCTGTGTGCTAAGTAACGCAAGTATTAACATTTTCAAATTAATTAATGATAGGCCGAAGTTCAAAAATGTCAAGTCACTTCTTTTGGCCATGCACAGGAATCAAAGAAGGTAGAATTAGAACTCTAAGCTTCTTTCTCACTATCCAAAATCTTTCTGTCAAACTCAATGAATTGTGATGTTTTAAAAATTCTAGTCATTTCTAATCGATTAACAGATACTTAAAGTCCGTGAAAAGCATAAAAATAGTACTTTACCTATGTTTGAAATGGATGACAGCAAACCTTCCCTACATTTGGCTGGTCCCCGCTTTTTATCCAGAGAACTTAAAATGGGAACACATTTTCACATGACCACTACTTACTTATCCAGAGCTTTGGTGTTTCCTGAATCACACACATCTTTGTTTGCCGGCAACTCCACATCTGGAAGCTCAGGGGCTTGGGCAGCTGGCATGAAGTAAACGCACACAAAAACATCCATGGGTGTTTTTTCTTGACAACAGTCTTCAAACTTAGAATTCTTTGTGGATAAATGTTCACAGATTTTTACTGTGTGTAAAGGCAGCTACAAAACAAATGGTTTGTGCATTGTCAGTTTTCTGATGGTCTAATTTAAAATAAAAATTACATAGGCTTTGGCATCATATTTATGAAAGTCAGTGTGAATACTCTCAGAAAATTGGTAAAATATTTGGAAAGGCAATTTGTCAATATGTACTAAAAGTCTTAAAAATGTACAATTCTATTTTTTAAAAATTTATGGTCAGAAAATAATTATGGATAAAAGGACAACCACGATAAGGCTATTAAGTGCATCATTGCTTAAAATATTAAAAAACCAACACAACCTAAATACAACAACAGAGGATTAGTAAAATAAAAATATGCTGTGTTTAGGTAGACCGATGCAATACATGACATAGATATATGCAATGGACTCCTATTTTGCCATTATAAATCCTTATAGAAAAATATCTATTAACACAGACATGCATTTTTAATGGAAAAGGATGAGACAACACAATGTATCTATTACTACAGAGATTGACAAGACCTTGGAGACTGACCCTTTAGCTAAAGCAATTATTTGCATAGTTTTAAAGGATTATGAAAACAAAAAATGGTAAAAAAAAATTTGAGATGGGCATCAAATTATAAAAAGTATAATAAAAACAGTAGTAGTTTCTACTAGTATAATGGTGGAAGTGCTACCTAATGGAACTTTATGCAATAATAAAAATTATCTGTATTTGCACTGTCCAATACTACTGTGCATTTGAAATGTGGTTAGTGTAACTGAAGAACTGAATTTTAAATCATATTCAATTATCACTATGTTTAACTTTAAAATTAAATTTAAATGACCACATGTGGTGATGAATACCACACAGTGCAAGTAGCATAAGATCTTGGGAGTCAGATAATTTCATTCTTGCATATGGACTTTGCCACTTACTAGTTGTGTGGTCTCAAATTTGTGACCCTTGCTAAGCTTCTGTTTCCTCATCTGTACAGTTGGTGCTAAGAATTATTTATGTCTTATAGAATACATGTGAGCATCCATGAGGATAATGCACATGAACTCGGGCTTAGAAGAGTGCCTGCCACTCAGCAGTTGGTGTTCAATACCTGGTACATGGCAATGATAAGAAAGACTGTCTTACCTCTTTGGCCATGCAATCATCAGAGATAGACTCACAGCATTTGGAGAGGACATTAGTAATATCTTCAGCTACTGGCAAAACATCCTCCAGATCAGCAGTAGGCACTTTTTGGCTTAACTTTATGAGATTGCTAAACAGTTAAAAATAAATTTGTCAGCTTATCAACATTCTCAGTTTTCTTGGTTTCAAGATGAACACACTATTGGGAGAAATAATACCACAGTTTCAACTCTTTGGCCTCAAGAGCTACATGGGAGCACATCTGCTGTGTGATAGATCTTATGTACCAAAGCCAAAGACTCAAGATTGAAAGATCCCTAATGAATCTTTTCAAATGTTCAGTACTCAAATGCAGCTTCTCTTCTTCCAAGCTCTGTATAGTTAAAGCACACCTTTAAAATGTTAGATATAAAGCATTAGTGAAGCAATCACAAATGTCTCTCTCTCTATTCATAAGGCCAATGATGTATTTTTGTGGCCTCTCATAAATTGTAAAAAGTATTTTTTATAAATTTTATTAGAAACTATAGATAAAAGAAGTATTAAAAGAACTTTTAGCTTTACCTAGGAGTTAATAAATGTTCACATTTTGGGTGTGTAAACTTAAAGTATTTTATATGTGAATGGTATGCTATACTATTCTCATATTTGCCTTCTTCACTTAATATACCAGGAGTATCATTAGGTTTTTTTAAATATTAATATTCCTAATATATCATGAATATGATTAAATATTATTTTAAAAAATTGTGATAAAATGACATTAAATTTACTATCTTAACCATGTTTAAGGTGTACGTTTAGTATTTAAGTATATTTCAATTGCTTTGCAACAGATATCTAGAAATTTTTCTTGTACAAAACTAAAACTCTATACTCATTAAACACTGATTTGCTCCCCACTTCTCCTCCCTCACCCTCCCATCCCTTGGCAACCACCTTTCTATTTTTTGTCTTTATGATTCTGATTACTTTAAATATTTCATATGAGTGGGATTATATAGTATTTGTCCTTTTGAGACTGGCTTATTTCACTTAGCATAATGAAAGTCCTCAAGGTTCATCCTTGTAGCATGTGACAAGATTTTCTTCTTTTTTCAGGCTACATAATATTCCATTGTATGTATATACCACATTGTCTTTATCCATTCATCTGTTGATGGACATATGGGTTGCTTCCACCTCTTGGTTATTGTGAATAATTCTGCAATGAACATGGAAGTGCAAATCTCTTTGAGATCCTGCTTTGAATTTTTCAAATATATACCTAAAAGTAGAACTGATAGATTGCATGTTATTTCTACTTTTAATCTTTTGAAGGACTTCCATACTGTTTTCCATAATGATTGCACCATTTTACATTCCTACCAGCAGTATACAAGCATTCCAATTTCTATGCATCTTTGCTAACATTTGCTAGTTTCTGTTCTTTTGATAGTGATTATCCTAATGGGATACCTCACTGTGGTTTTGGTTTGCATTTCTCCCATCCAAGTATTATACTAACCAGGACTGACTCTGCTTAGCTCCTGAGATCAGATGAGATTGGGCATGTTCAGAGTGGTATGGCGGTAGACTTGATTTACCTATCTCTTAAGGTTAGTGACTTTGAGCATCTTTTCATGTTTACTGGCCATTAGTGTAGTTTATTTCAATAATTGTTTATTCAAGTCTTTTAACCCTATTTTAATTAAGTTACTTGGTTTTTGTTGTTGAATTATAGAAGTTCCTTATATATTCTGAATATTAACCTCTTATCTGATATATGATTTGCAATATTTTTTCCCATGTGGTAGGTTGCCTTTTTACTCTGTTAATTGTGTCATTTGATATGTAGAAGGTTTTTGTTTGTTTGTTTTTTCCTTTTTGCGGAGAATGGGGTCTTGCTATATTGCCCAGTCAGGTCTCAAACTCCTGGGCTCAAGATATCCTTCCTCCTCTTCCTCCCTAAGATCTAGGATTACAGGCATGAGCCACAACAGCTGGCCAGAAGTTTTAAAGTTCGTTGTAGTTTTATTTGTTTATTTATGCTTTTCTTGCCTGTACTTTGGTGTCATATGCAAGAAATCATTGCCAAATCAAATATCCTGACAGCTTTTCTCCTATGTTTTCGTCTAGGAGTTTTATAGTTTTAGATGTTAACATTTGATCTTCGATTTATGTTTGAATTAATTTGTGTATATTATATAAAGTTCCAACCTCATTCTTTTGCATGTAGATATGTGGTTTCCCAAGATCATTTGTTGAGGAGACTATCTTTTAATCTCATGGTTTAATCTTGGCACCCTTGTTGAAAATCATTTGGCCATATATCCAAAAGTTTATTTCTGGACTCTCTATTCTGTTCCATTGGTCTATATATCTATCTTCATGCTAGCATCACATTATCTTAATTACAGTTGCTTTGTAGTATGTTTTAAAATAAAAAATGTTAGACCTCCAATTTTACTCTTTTTCAAGATTATTTTGGCTACTAGGGATCTCTTGAGTATTTTAGAATATGTTGTTTTCTATTTCTGAAACAAACACCAGTAGGATTTTGATAGAGATTGCATCAAGTCTCTAAATTGCTCTCATTTAAACAGCGTTAGGTCTTCCAAACCACAAGCATGTCCTGTATTTCCATTTATTTGGATCTTTTAAAATTTCTTTTGGCAATGTTTTATAGTTTTCATTAAATATTCCTTTATTATATAATTTTAACAATATAATGTAATAACCAAGAGGCAGAAGCAATCCATTTGTCTATCAGCAGATGAATAAAGAAAACATGGTGTATACACATACACATACACATACACACACACACACACACACACACAGAGTGGAATATTATGTAGCCTTAAATAATATGTATATGTCATAATTAACTTGGAACACTTAGAAAAAACTCTAATTTTTTAAATTTAAAAAGTGGTAGCAACATTTTATGGCTAAATATTTGTTCATAGCAAATGCCATTTCCTTGAAGTACATTTCTAGACAGTAGTATATATGGTGGCTTTATATTATAAATCCTTCTGCTTTACCCACCAAATACACTATCTCTATGTAAAAAGAAAGCTATGAAAAGAACTAGAGAAACTGCCATTGAGTACTCAAGTAGTTCTGAGGGAATGTTATATTTAAAGAACTTAAGTAGTTTCTATTTTTATTACAGAAGCTTATTATTATTCATTGCTGGTGAGAAGTTCTTTCATTACTATTAGAGGAAGAAAGCTTGTGGGGTATATTAGAAGGAATTAAAGTGACTGTAAATACTGAGGGAAGAAAAGTTGGCAAATCTAGATGTTTGAGAAGGTACAAGAGACATGCAACCTAGAAACTACGAAAATTAAAATACAGGTTAACAGTAGTAATACAAAAGTCAAAGGGAAGTTTGCAAATATAAGGTTGATGTGGTTTGGCTATGTCCTCACACAAATCTCAGCTTGAATTTTAGCTCACACAATTCCCACATATTGTGGGAGAAACCCGGTGGGAGGTGATTGATGTATGGGAGTGGGTCTTTCCTGAACTGTTCTTGTGATAGTGAATGAGTCTCACAAGATCTGATGGTTTTAAAAGCAGGAGTTTCGGCCGGGCGCGGTGGCTCAAGCCTGTAATCCCAGCACTTTGGGAGGCCGAGGCGGGTGGATCACAAGGTCGAGAGATCGAGACCATCCTGGTCAACATGGTGAAACCCCGTCTCTACTAAAAGTGCAAAAAAATTAGCTGGGCATGGTGGCACGTGCCTGTAATCCCAGCTACTCAGGAGGCTGAGGCAGGAGAATTGCCTGAGCCCAGGAGGCGGAGGTTGCGGTGAGCCGAGATCGTGCCATTGCACTCCAGCCTGGGTAACAAGGGCGAAACTCCGTCTCCAAAAAAAAAAAAAAAAAAAAAAAAAAAAAGGCAGGAGTTTCTCTGCATAAGCTCTCTCTTTGCCTGCTGCCATCCATGTAAGATGTGGTTTGCTCCTCCTTGCCTTCCACCATGATTGTGAGGCCTCTCCAGCCATGTGGAACTCTAAGGCTAATTCATCCTCTTTCTTTGATAAATTGCCCAGTCTCAGGAATGTCTGTATCAGCAGAATGAAAACAGAGTAATACAGTAAATTGGTACCAGGAGTGGGGGCTACTAAAAAGATACCCCAAAATGTGGAAGCAACTTTGGAAATGGGTAACAGACAGAGGTTGGAACAGTTTGAGGCTTAGAAGACAGGAAAATGTGGGAAATTTTGAAACTTTCTAGAGACTTGTTGAATGGTTTTGCCTAAAATGCTGATAGCATTTGGACAATAAGGTCCAGGCTGAGGTGGTCTCAGTTGGAAATGAGGAACTTGTTGGGAACTGGAGCAAAGGTGGCTCTTGTTACATATTAGCAAAGAGACTGGTGACATTTTGCCCCTGGCCTAGAGATTTGTGGAACTTTGAACTTGAGGAAAATGATTTAGAGTATCTGGCAGGATAAATTTCTAAGCAGCAAAGCATTCTGGCAGGATAAATTTCTAAGCAGTAAAGCAATTAAGAGATGACTTGGGTGCTGTTAAGGCATTCAGTTTCATAGGGAAGCAGAGCATAGAAGTTTAGAAGATTCACAGCCAGACAATACAATAGAAAAGAAAAGCCCATCTTCTGAGGAAAAATTCAAGCTGGCTGCAGAAATTTGCATTAGCAAAAATGAGCTGAATGTTAATCCCCAAGGCAGTGGGGGAAAATGTATCCAAGGCATGTCAGAGGTCTTCACAGCAGCCCATCTCATCACAGGCCTGGAGGACGAGGAGGAAAAAGTTGTTTCATAGACTAGGCCCAGGGTCCTTGTGCTGTGTGCAGCCTAGGGATTTGGTGCCCTGCATTGCAGCTGCTCCAGCCATGGCTAAAAGTGGACAATGTAGAGCTCAGACCATGGCTTCAGAAGGTGCAGGCCTCAAGCCTTGGCAACTTCCACATGGTGTTGAGCCTGTGGGTGCACAGAAGTCAAGAATTGGGGTTTAGGAACTTCTGCTTAGATTTCAGAGGATGTATGGAAACATTTGTATGTCCAGGCAGAAGTTTGCTGCAGTGGCAGGGATCTCATTGAGAACCTCTGGTAGGGCACTGCTACAGGGAAATGTGGGGTTGGATTCCCAAAATAGAATGCCTACTGGGCCACTGGCTAGTGGAGCTGTGAGAAGAGGGCCACCATTCTCCAGATCCCAGAATGCTAGATCTACTGACAGCTTGCGCTATGCTCCTGGAAAAGCCACAGATGCTCAATGCCAGCCTGTGAAACAGTACCTTGCAAAGCAACAGGGGTGGAGCTGCCCAAGACCATGAGAATCCACCTCTTGTATCAGTGTGACGTGGATATGAGACATAAAGTCAAGGGAGATCATTTTGGAGCTTTAAGATTTGACTGCCCCACTGGATTTTAAAGTTGCATGGGGCCTGTAGCCCCTTTGTTTTGGCCAATTTCTCTCATTTGTAATGGCAGCATTTACCCAATGCCTTTACCCCCATTGTATCTAGGAAGTAACTAGCTTGCTTTTGATTTTAAAGGATCAAAGGCAGAGGGACTTGCCTTGTATTAAATGAGACAGTGAACTGTGGACTTTTGAGTTAATGCTGAAGTGAGTTAAGACTTTGGGGGATTGTTGGGAAGGTATAATTGACTTTGAAATGTGAGGACATGAGATTTCAGAGGGGCCAGAGGTAGAATGATATGGTTTGATTGTGTCCCCACACAAATCTCATCTTGAATTATAACTCCCACAATTTCCACATGTTGGAGGAACCCAGTGAGAGGTGATTGAATTATGGGGGTGGGTCTTTCCGGTGCTGTTCTTGTGAAAGTGAATTAGTCTCATGAGATCTGATGGTTTTAAAAACAGAAGTTTCTCTACACAAGCTCTCTCTTTGCCTACCCATCTATGTAAGATGTGATTGCTCCTCTTTGCCTTCCACCATGATTGTGAGGCCTCCCCATCCACGTAGAACTGTTAGTCCAATGAAACCTCTTTCTTGTGTAAATTGCCCAGTCTCGGTTATATCTTTATCAACAGCGTAAAAACAGATTAATACAAAGGCAGATAACTAGTGAGAATAAATTAACGAAGGGCAAGAGATATATACTGTATAGCACAAGTCTTCATACAATAAGTAAGAATTCAGATGTCTTATCCCAAGAAAAATTGGGCAAGGCAAATAATAGGTAATAAACAAAAAAAGTTTTTTGTTTTGTTTTTTGCTTTTTTGTTTGTAACATATGCTAATATGAACACTGGAAAAATATTTTCTACTGGTCAACTATATGGAAAAGATTGATTAAAAGCAAATCTCATGGTTTATGACATAACCTTGTTCCTTATTCTTCATAGTCTATAGAGAGAGAAGAAAACAATTTGGCCATATTTTTAAAGATTATTGAAGCATAAAACTCTATTTTAAATCTTCCAATGCAGACATCTTCTTAAAGAATCATAATATTATGGATAGACAATGCAGAACCAAACTTCTAAATATAAGGATGGTGCTTAATGTTTACCTGAGCCTTGATTTCTTCTCCCCATAAGCAGCATATTGTGAACAGACTCTATTTGACATAGTGGTGAGAAGTGATAAATGTTTAATCTGGAGTCTCTAGAAAATAAGTGAAAGAATCCCATTAGATGGTCAAGGTTCCTTGGAAACCATATAAATGGCAAAAATAGGGATGATTTCATAATTTTTTTTCTATGAAGAGGAAACTGAACACTGATGAAAGGAATTTATTGATACTTCTTTTCCAGAAGTATTACATTTATTTTCCAGCTAACAAGATGCAAGGGAGGCATTTTAGAAACTTTTACCGATTGCAAAATCTCAATTTCTGCCATTGTCTAACAGGAATGCTATTAGAAAACAAACAAACAAACATGTAATAAGTAAAATGGGACATACCTCATTCAAAAAGCATGCAGTTGGGTTTGCAGAGATACAGCAGGACCCTACCATGGAGAGATAACTCTTGGTGTAACTGACTAAAAGTGACAGAGGAGCTTGTCCATAATTAGTGGAATATTCCCACATAAAGCTGTGGAGGAAAAAATAGAATTAGTCAAAAAATTTGTGAATAAACAAAACCTACTCTTCTTTTTTGAGCCAGTATCTTGTCCTGTCACCCAGGCTGGAGTACATTGGCACAATCATAGCTTGTGGAAGTCTCAACCTCCTGGGCTCAAGTGATCCTTCTGCTTCAGCTTCCTGAGTAGCTGGAATTACAGGTATATGCCACCATGTTCATCTAATTTTTTAATTTCTTATAGAAATTAGGTCTTGCTAATTGACACAAGTTGGTGTTGAACTCCTGGTTTCAAGTGATCCTCCCATGTAAGCCTCCCAAAGTGCTGGGATTACAGGTGTGAGCCACCATGCTCATCCCCCCAAAACCTACTTTTTAGTAAGTATGTTGATGGAGAAAGGATATATGTTACATTTATAGTTTAATATCTAAAAACACTAAGAATTTAGAGAAAAGATCATAATACTGATCACTATTAATATATTCATTAAAAATAGATTTCTAAATTTCTGTGTTTTTTGCTTGAGAGGAGGGGCCATTAGTTCCTTTGTTCACTTCATATCTAGATAGGTGCATCACCCATGGTAGCTGTTTGTTAATTAAGCTGCTGATTGAATTAATTGAAATAAATGTAATTACTAGATTTGCTTTTCCTTATGTATCTCAGTTTACTTTAGATAATTGTTATGTATACATTACTTATTTTCTGGAAATAATTTCGATTTTTGGGAATAGATGTCCTTGTGAATCTAAAAGGGACTGAAATTCTCAGCAAAATCCTCCTTGAAAATTGATTGAGCAATCTTACTAATTTTTACAATTTTTTACCACTTCAAATGACATCGTTTTTGATTTTTGAATATACACATATATTTCTTACTTTAATAAATGTATTTCCACCCATTTTTATTCATTTTTGTGACCTTCCAGACTAACATAAAGAATCAGTGTGTAATCCGGCCCCTTATGCAAGTTAAGCAATGAAAATATCAAGGTTCCATGTTTACTTGATGTAGTAGATGCTCATATTCACATATACATGTCATGTTTCTGGGATGTATAGGAGTGAAGAGAAAAGCTGTTCATTTTTTATGGTTTACTAGAAATTAAGTACTTAATATGTGTACACAATAAAATGCTTCTATCATATGACATATGCAATGATCTTTAGCATCAGAGAAATCACCACAGGGGCTGTCAAATATTTGAAAATATATCATGTGGACAGGGGACTCAAGTGATTCTGATTCAGATAATAGGATTAGGGTTGCTAAGAGTTTGGGAAAATTGATTTCATCTCTGAGAAAGACATACACAAAACTCAGCACCAAACGGAAGCTGAGTTTTGGATGAGTCGAGTTCTCAGAATTTGTTCAGGTTGCTGTAGAGGAAGTGTTTGCACGGAGTAGGAGGTTAGATTAGAGTCATTTCTGACATCTTAGACCCTAAGTTCTGTTTATGATGAAAACGCTCACTGATTAGCAAATTCCTTTGGATCTTTCCTGAACGCCTCACAGATTTCATCATTTGTGGGTTCCACATAGGTAGGGAATTCTTGTGGCGGGTGCTTCAGAGCCGCCATGCAGAGCTTCCGTTCCAGTCCTTCTTTGGTGCAGCACTCGGCAGTGCCTGGGTGAACCGGGAATGGAGAGTTACTTTCACAGGACTTGGCAGACAGTGCTGAGGTCTGGAAGAGAGGAAAAAAGGAAACTCATCTATATATGTAAATTTCCAGGCTCTTAGATCTTCATTCAATATAGTATCTTAGCCTATAATTAGAAAATCCGCATTCGTAACTGTGTATTCATGCCAAGGGCGCCATGAGGTGATTTTTCAACATGACAAGTTGTATGATTGTCGGCAAGTATAGAATCTTATTTATGTTAATAAATTACTCCTCAGAGTAGAACAAAAATACAACTTTGAATAATAAATGGACAGTGTTTATCTGATGAGAGCCATTAGCATTGCATTCTCTAGCCCAGTGTTCCTCCATGGGGACATTAACATCTCTGAGGATGAAAGGGTCATTTGAAAAACTTCCACTGGTGATTCTGTCATCACCTCCCACCTGCTTTCTGCTGCAAATGCCCCAGTAAGAGTGAGGAGGACCTCCCTCTGTTTATGAAATGAGTGCTCCTCCCCTCTCTTTATGAAATGAGCAGACTCTTGATTGCTGGCTCTTTTAATCTTCTGTTTGGGTCGCTGGCAAAATATTAAAGATATGTTGGGAGAAGTAATAGATTAGTCTGAAACCTTTTGGAAGGCTGAAAGATACTGGGGCAGGCCGAAGGTGACAGGTCCATTAAGTTAGGGGGAAGATAGGGCAATAAGATTCTTTTTCCAGTTTAAGTCTGTTTACCCCACATCCCTTTGTCTCTACTCTGTTTACTCAAGTAAACTTTGTGCTGGATGGCCCACTCCGGGGGTGATTAAAGGGGAATTGCCTGTTAATAGTGTTTACTCTGGGCCCCAGAACCTAAAGCTTTTATCATTCATATAACTACTCTTTTAACCATGTTAATTATCCACAAGTGTGTTAACTTAGAACCTCTGCTGTAAAATCTTGAGGGAATAAAGGTGTTGATGTACAGGGAGTCTGGGTCGATTGGTTCCATTTCGCCCTCTGAAAGCAGTCAACAGCCATCCCCAGCCCACTTGAAATGCTGTAATGGTGTGAGAGTGCATTCATTCGTCCATCCGTGGTTGAGTCAGGGTCTGCAGGTCAGACTCGGCAGGTGGTGACTGATGTCTCATTCTACATTATTTACATTCTCTTACCTAATGATTCTTGAGCCTGCTTTTGCGTCGGAATTACTTACACATAAAATAAAAAATGCTTTGGTTGCACAACGCAGGAATTATGTTTCAGTGGGTGAAAGATAGGGCCTGAAAATGTTTTTCTCAAAGCTCCAAGATTTATGTGCAAGTGCAGTGTAGGTTGAAAACCACGGATGCACCGTCATTTACGGCTTCAACAATGATACACTGATACCTGCAAGCAGACTAAGCACCATCAAGGCAATCGTAGCATCAAAATGTTCTTTTAGAAACAATTTGATATTTGAAATTAAAATCTAGAATAGAAATAGCATAGAGGAAAAAAGATTAGAAATTGTCATCATGGAAAAAATTACCTTGGGATTTATATGGGAAAAAGTACTTTGACATTCTTAATTTATAAGTTAGTCATCTTTTTAAGGTAAAGTTTCTGAAAATCTTTTCTATCAGTGAAGGATGGCAATGAGATAAATCAGTTATGTAAACTAACTTCTCACCCTCTCCCATGTCATCCATTCATCAGATTTGGAGAAGTTAAAAATTAGATTCTTTCTCTTTTTTTCACTTATCTCTCTTTTCAGTCCATCTTTTTCCTTTCCATTAATTTCTCTGGCAACATTTTTTTTCCTGCCTTTTTAAAGTTACCTTCTTTCAAATAAAAAAAAAAGGTGGACAAAATATCAAAACACTTTTCAAAATGTTTTGAACAATCAGGAGAAAGAGAAATATGAAAAAAATATCAATGCCATATCTGTTCTCTTATGCTCCAGGATTATAGAGACAGGTTATTTCTCTGGTCAAGGGATGTATTAGCAAATATGTGAAATAAAATAAAAATGTGCTTGTTATGTTGACTGTGGTTAAAGCTTGATGCTTTTATAGTTTCAGGTGGTACAGAAGTTCAGGTTGAAATGAAAAATATATATGACCTTGCCAGTGGAAGAAAAGGATTATAAAATTCTGAAAAGCGGCTGGGCGCAGTGGCTCAAGCCTGTAATCCCAGCACTTTGGGAGGCCGAGGCAGGTAGATCACGAGGTCAAGAGATCGAGACCATCCTGGTCAACATGGTGAAACCCTGTCTCTACTAAAAATACAAAAAATTAGCTGGGCATGGTGGTGCGTGCCTGTAATCCCAGCTAGGCAGGGATTAGGAGGCCGAGGCAGGAGAATTGCCTGAACCCAGGAGGCGGAGGTTGCGGTGAGCCGAGATAGTGCCATTGCACTCCAGCCTGGGTAACAAGAGCAAAACTCCATCTCAAAAAAAAAAAAAAGAAAAGAAAGAAAAAAAGAAAAGAAAAAAAATTCTGAAAAGCTAGAACAGATTAAACAATTAATGGGTAAGAATATTCATTGTGTAGAATCTATTCTAATCAGATCTTTGGAGCATTGTTTCTATAGGATACCTGCTGAAGGCTTGAACAGTGAAAATGAATCTGTCTGTAAAGGCCTTTATCAAAATGCATCTAAATGTCATTTGCATCAGGCCTGCATTAATAAATTGCTGAAACTCGTTAGATTTCACCCTTTTCAGATACGGTTAGAACACTATAACTTCAGCATTTTAATTTCTCCATAAGTGCTATAGGGGAGAAGACCTAGAATTTAGCTATGTGCATACAGGGCAACTTTTGAATCCTCCTCCTCAATTTGAACCCAACATGAAATTATTCTGGAGCAGTTGGCACCAGTCCTGGCATGATGATAAAAGAGGATAAAGCTATGGTTAGGTTTTAAGCCATACAGGATATCTTAGGAGTATTTCAAGAGGTTCATGAGCTGATTATTTATTTACATATATATGCACACACACACACACACATATATATATTTAATTTCATGTGTATATTTAATTTCAACAAAACTATTTTGTTTTTGGTAACACGGCTAAGTTCTTTAGATGCGATTTCTGAGATTTTGTGCACCCATCAACTGAGCAGTGCACACTGTACCCAATGTGTAGTTTTTATTCTTTGCCCCCTTCACCTTCCCTCTAAGGCCCCAAAGTCCATTGTATCATTCTTATGCCTTTGCCTCCTCATAGCTTAGCTCTCAGTTATAAATGAGAACGTATGGTATTTGGGTTTTCATTCCTGAGTTACTTTCCTTAGAATAATGTCCATGAGCTGATATTTGAGGAAATCAATATGGTGATAAAAACTTACATTTTAGAGTTATATCTGGATTTATATCCTCTAACTGCTTCTTGCTAGCAATGTATAGTTAATAAAATCACTAAATTACTCTACGACCCAGTTTTCTCATTTGAATCTTGTAGGAATAATGGGTAATATTGATTCATTATGTTAGAATAAATTGGGCTCTAAAGATATTAGGCTTCATATTTCCCCCAAACTAGAATAAGTGGAGTTGCTGTCTAAAATTTTCTCAACACATAGCATAAAGGGCTATTTTGGTTTCCTTCTCTGGGCTGCCATAGAGACGGCTAGCCACAGAAACCTACCCTGGTGTCATAGCAGTCAGGGTCAGCCCCTTCGGCACAGCAGGTTTCAGTCAAGGAGACAACTTCCTCCACAAGCTTGGTGATCTGTTCAAAGGTGCCACTGGGAAATTTTCTACTGTACAGAACTAGTGACCTGAGGGGAAAATAAGACAATGTATCAATTAGAATGGAATTTTTTTTTTTTTTTTTTTTTGAGATGGAGTCCTTGCTCTGTTGGCTAGGCTGGAGTGCAGGGGCGCAATCTTGGCTCACTGTAACCTCTGCCTCCTGGGTTCAAGTGATTCTCCTGCCTCAGCATCCTGAGTAGCTGGGACTACAGGAGCCTGTCACCATGCCTGGCTAGTTTTTGCATTTTTGGTACAGATGAAGTTTCGCCATTTGGCCAGGCTGGTCTTGAACACCTGACCTGTGATTTGCCCTCCTTAGCCTCTCAAAGTTCTGGGATTACAGGCCACCATGCCCAGCCAGAACTGAAACTTCCTTTTCACATTTTGGCACGTTAAAGTATGAATGTGCACATTAAAACATGTTCAATGTTTCAATGAAATATTGTACACATTTACTTTATTTGGCTAATGAAAAAAATGAGAATTTAAAAAGCAATTTTTGTTCTAGGCAAATTTATCTTGGAAAGCAGTAGACGTTGAACCTTAGGGCTTCTGTCAAACCAGTCTGGTGTGGTCCTTCTTGAGCTTTCCCAAATGTACTTGCTCTGTACCTCATTGCCTTGGTTTGCTGGATTCCTAGAATGTATTGTTGCATTTTGATTGACCTTAGAAAGCTATGCTGTATGTATTCTCTTTTAACTCATTCATAAACTTACTGGTGACAAATCCTTAGACTGTAGTAACCAAGGGTCAGCTGGAGTCTCTGGATGTCCTTCATTTGCTTGACTCCTGTGCCTACATTGGCCCCGGGGCTCTGCTCTCTTAATTTTGGCAAGGATTAAGGATTCGCCTCCATGCTGAGTCAGTTCCTAACACTCATTTTTGTTCAAGATCAAATCACCAAGAGAGTGAGTGGCTACGGCACACTTACAAAGACGTGAAGTCCTCCTTTCCCAGATCGGAGAATTCCTTGCAGACTTTATCCTTTTCATAATCTCGGCCTAAGGAGGCAGAAAATAGAAAAAAAAATGTTTGTTTCCCCCTTTGATCAATATTATGTTACATGTGCATGTATAAAGTGATCTTTCATGTGGTCTATGGTGAAAGTAGCATTTTCTCAATGTTTATATAAAATTTCATATTTTGAGTGGCTTTCTAGCTCTTCTCTCACAATAGGCCACAATTTTATGGCATTCTGTTATATTTTAGTCACCAGCAGAACAAAAGGAGAAAGTAAACTAATACTGAAAGTAGGCGAGTCAAATGATACATGTCAACTAGGGAGTCAGAAGGTACTGATGTGGCAACTCTTAGGTCCTATCTTTGTAACGATGCCAAAATGAGAAATTTTCTCCTTTTCTCCCTGCTTCCCACCCTCTTCCTCCCTTCCTTCTTTTATTGTCTCAGTTTCACCTAAGGCCTGAAAAGGAAAAAGAACAACAAACAAGTAGAGAGTGTCTCAATTCCAAGGTGAGGGGCAGCACCACTAATGCAGGACTTTAAAGGAGATGCAGAAGAGTTAGTGCTGCCACTTGTGCTCTGTTACTCACCTCCTGCGGTCTAAGGGGAGGCTAGGAATTCAACTGGGGACAAGGTGGAAATCAGGCAAAGACTATTTCAGACAAAGTTAGTGTGGTGAGTCTGGGGGATGGTGGGGAGTGTTCCCTTTCACTTTCATGTAGTGACAAGGGCTTCAAGAAACCACTCAGTGCTCAAAAGGGGACTCTTGGAGTTTGGGGTGTAATAGACAGGTGTCTGATTCAGGCTGGAGAAATCTAGAGGGTGATGGGCTTGCTAGTTGAGAACAAAGAGAGCAAAGCAGAGGACTGGGTGGGAAGCAATGGTGTGGCTTGCAGACCTGACGTAGCTCAAGCAGGAGTGTGAACTGGCCAAGAGTTGTCTTAAATATATTTTCCCCAGTCCCAGCTCCACCACCAAAAAAGTGCTATCTACAGGGCAGTGGACTGTCAATAGTTGGGTGTCTATGTGGAGGCAGACAATTTGAAAATCAAGGGCCCAAAGGAGAGTCTTAAGGTGCCAGCTGCATATGAGACATATCCAGGAACAATGAGGGAAAGAGATTATCAAAGGACCCAATAAGAGAAAACGGCAGCTTTGCATGTCTTCATAACCAGAGGAGACAACCTTGGCTCACCATGCTGCCCACTGAATTTTTTTTTGTCCATTGAATTGAATTTTTTCTGCTGCTATCTCTTTTACTAGCTTCTCCTTTCCCTGTGTTATCCCTGGAGGAGCTAGAAGCAGCATAGAGGGTACGGAGGAAGGAGAAGAGGCAAAGAAGAAGAGAGGCAGGTATCTGTGCTCCCCTTTCCCACCATAGGCAACAGGACTGAAACAGGCCTGAACTGGGGAGTAGCTTCAACTTTCAATGCATTAAAACATTTTGATTATTAAATACAACTAGACATTCTCATGATGAAATGAGATTGGTATTTGAGAGGGAACAGAAAAATCACAGGACATGCTCTTGAGTTCATTCACACTACAGGGAGAGCTAGTTCCTGCAGAGAGAGAAGAGTTCTTTACTAATCATGAGACCCTCTTGTTCAACGTGCCCATCACATATGTAATAGGGCAGACACATCAAAGTCAGTCAGTGTCCTCCTAATCTGACTCATCATTTATGCAAATAAGCCCAGGAAATTTCCCTCCTGTGATGTTATATCTTCAGAAAAAATGTAGGAAGTATATAAATGCCCTACTCTCTGTTTTTAAGTGGCTTTAACTTTTAGAGGTTTATCCTTCTCACTTTAAATGTTGGGAAAGTCATCTCAGGTGATATGATGGTAACTGCTGTCAGGCATTAATCCTAGAGAGTCCTCTCCTCTAATAGTTACAGTTCTATGAAAGACTGTGTAAACATATGCCTGGGTGAAAATTTCTATTTGATGGCTTGCAGTGGAAGTGATGGTGATTGGATACAGACTTGAAAGGGTTGTATTTTTTTCACTGAAGATTCTCTTTAGGAGTCATCAGATTAATGTCACCTGTTTAATGTCAGTTTGCCTATAGAGGAAGCAGTCACAGCATGTATTTTTTTAGATGGACACCCTCCAAAATATTTTTGAGGTGAGAAAAGTCAAATTTGATAATTGTGAGAAAAAGACATTCTTCAGCAGCACTTTTTAACAAGAGACCTACTCAAAACACCCTCAAAACCACAGAGAATGTGGAAAAGAACCCACATGCCTGAATCTGATGTTATTCTGGCAACTAGGACAAGGCAGTAGGGTTGATAAAGCTAATTGTCAGTGGAACCAAAAAAGCCACTTGCAGCAAACTTCTGTTATGTCTGGGAACCTTCAAATCTTGTACATTTTCTGAAACTTATTGATTAGTTTACAAGGTTGGCTATTGTGACACCTTCAAAAGGTTAAACAAGGCAGAAAACTTCCATTAATCATTAATGGTATTCTATGGAGTTGAAGACTAGAATAGGGAGAAAAAAAATTGAGGCTAAACTGTTGTCATGTGGTGATAAGCTGTACTTAGGATGTCAAGAGTTGTCTTAGTTTGTTTCTAAAGTAGATTTGGTTTATTAAAGTGAGCTAGAAAAAATGGCTGGGAGTTATATAGCAGTAGATTTTAGTTCAGTGTAAGATACCTTTATTCCAACTGTGGCTATTTTATGACTGAAATGAAAGCAGCATTTTAAAAAGGTGAGTTTGTTTTGTCATTGTAAATATCGAAATAGATTTAAATAACCATATATTGTAAAGATCCTTGAATTTAGTACAATGTATCCTCATGATGTATAAGATCACTTGCTGAGGATTATAAACTAGTCTTTTAAAAATAGAGATTATAGGCCGGACGCGGTGGCTCAAGCCTGTAATCCCAGCACTTTGGGAGGCCGAGGTGGGTGGATCACAAGGTCAAGAGATCGAGACCATCCTGGTCAACACGGTGAAGCCCCGTCTCTACTAAAAATACAAAAAGTTAGCTGGGCATGGTAGCACGTGCTTGTAATCCCAGCTACTCAGGAGGCTGAGGCAGGAGAATTGCCTGAACCCCGGAGGCGGAGGTTGCGGTGAGCCAAGATCGCGCCATTGCACTCCAGCCTGGGTAACAAGAGTGAAACTCCGTCTCAAAAAAAAAAAAAAAAAAATAGAGATTATAAGGAATTTTTTTTTCAAGGCTTACTGTATTTTAAGACACACACAAAATAGCTCTAATAAGAACTCCTTTTCCTTTTAATAAATAGGAGCTTTGTTTACCCTCCCCCCCCCCCATAAAATGGAAGAGGTTATTTTTGTTGGTACTTCTATCGTGACCATTATTCAATAACATGCAAAGTGAAATCTGTATTCAAATGAGGTACCTCTGATGAACATTTTGAGAAATATTTTGCTTCTAACCTTCCAGGTTCTGATTTTTCATTTCACCAGAAAAATGTAAAGTTTTTTTTCATATAGTATGAGAATGTGAATGTGCATGTGAAGGTAGTATAAATGGGCCCTGCAGATTGTCCCATTAAATAGTTTGAATTGAATTAACTATTCGAGTTTGCACACAGCACTTTAGAATTCACGAGCATTCTACACTACTTTAGTTAGAATGCAAACTGATGAGAGAGAAGTGGGAAACTAGATGGACTGTATAAAGCTTAAAGTGGTTTTGAAACTATTTTTGCTGGAACAATCATCCTTGGGTGTGACAGGAAGCAAGGGAGGAATCTCAAGTTGGATATTGAGAAAGCTCAATTAAAATATAAAAATAACATGTAGAGGAAGCTGTTGCACCTTGATCTTTCAGGTGAACTACCCAAAACATACTTCTGATAAAATAATTTTTAAAATTTATCTAAGGAGAAGAGATCTAGCTTACAAGACTAAGCCAATGTATGGTAATCATTGTCTCAATTTGCAAATACAGCAAATAAATACTAAAGTTAATTTGCAATGTGATTATTACGAATTGATTCCCCATTCCATGGAACACTGCTAATAAGTGTGCTTTTTTTTCTTGCACCAGTTGAGCTCACTACAATTCATATAGTTGAAACCTGTCTCAAATGAATTGTAAATGATATGCTCTGTTTTTAAATGTACCATTTAGTGATAAAGAAATGGACTTTGATATATCCCTAGTAAATATTGGCATAATCTTAGTGACTCTGGTGAAATCATTTTCACATCAAGTGACCCCCCACAGTACTAAGTGTTTACAAATTTTATTAACAGAATTTTTGCTTTTTGGAACAGCATGTTCCATTTTTTTATCTATATTGTGAAACATTCTGGTAAGTATTGTTTAATTTTGAACTTTTGAAAGCCGGTTTAATTTATTTTCAGGACATCTTTGCTGCTTCAGGCACCTTACCTTTGCCTACAAAGTTGAAAATATTCATTCATACATGCAACAAATATTTTTTGAGACCTACTCTGTGCCAGGCATTGGGTTTAATATCGAATTTGAACATACAGTGGAGCCCAAAATAGACTCATCCTTGCCCTCGTGGAATTTTCATAATAAGTCATAAGATACTATCTTGTTACCAAGTTTATTCAAGTAAGTATTTGGATACTTTCACTATTATTAGTCTTTCACTCAAATCTAATTTGGTTCCTTAGAACTGTTATTTGTATACCAGGAGCATTAATGGATGCTAAATAACATTGATGTAAATAAATGTTCATACAGGATGCTAGGAATTATCTCAAGTTGCTATTTTCCTGTTGTATTCTGGAGAGTCATGGGCTTTAACAGCTCTGTTGGGTATTTTGTATTTTCACAATTTCATTCCTTTGGCATGATAAGTCGTGAGATGGTAGAGGAGTTCACTGATGATTCTATCATTCCCCATTATATACAGATATCAAACTACTCCATTGTGTCCCATAAATGTATATCATTATGATTTGCCAATTAAAAAACAATACCTTTTAAACCAGAAAACACTGAACATGGGTGATTTCCTTTCACTGTTTCCTATCAATATACACATCTCAATGACTACTGAAGTTTTATTACTGTATAAACTGAAAAAAAAAAACTGTGCAATCTAATGGCAAAAATATATTGTACATGTATCATTATTTATGTTTCTGTCATCACATGTGGTTTTGTCAAACAGCTCTCCTGAGCCATTTAAATGCATTTTAAGTCCAACAGATTTCAGTATCTTGATAGGAAAAATTTCATTTCAAAGATTAGTAATTTATCTTTTAAAAATGATAAAGAGTAGATTTGTGTATATTAATTTTTAGTATGGCCAAAACAGTTTCATAGTGCTTATCTCCTATAGTGATATATCAGCAATATATTTTTCATAAATGAAATGTAATTTTCTAATTTTTCTTTTTAAATCTCAGTGAGAAACTGAAGGCTTATTATTGGACACTTGTGAGAACTGTGATTTAAATGGGAAATTTTACTGTCAAGTACTCAATGCTATTTTGTGTTAACCATCATGATATATATTGCTTTAAGTGCTTTTATAGCACTTCATTTGTCTTAGTAAGGCTAAAGAGAGCCTTTTAAACAAATAATAATGAACTTTGCACTGCCATGTAGATGGAAAACAGAGGCCTGGCGCATTGGCTCACTCCTGTAATCCCAGCACTTTGGGAGGCCAAGGTGGGTGGATCATGAGGTCAAGAGATTGAGACCATCCCAATCAACATGGTGAAACTCCGTCTCTACTAAAAAATACAAAAAACTAGCCGGGCGTGATGGTGCACTTGTAGTCCCAGCTACTTGGGAGGCTGAGGCGGAAGAATCAGTTGAACCAGGAAGCAGAGGTTGCAGTGAGCAGAGATTGCACTACTGCACTCCAGCCTGGTGACAGAGCAGTGAGACTCCATCTCAAAAAAGAAAAAAAAAAAAAAAAAAAAAAAAAAGAAAAAAGAAAAAAAGAAAAAGAAAGAAGGAAAGAAAATAGAATGCCATTATTTTCTAAAGGATGTGACATCCCAATTGTCACCAGGTTATAATTCCTTAACACATATTTTCTTTTTCTTTTTTTTTTAATGAGGTCAAAATGATTCAATAATTGTTGGAGAGAGAGAGAGAACAGCTAAGTCTCACGCTGAGTAAGAGAATCCAGGAAGATGGAATCCAGGAGAGGAAAGCAGTTTCCACACTGAGTGGAAGGGAATAGAGAGAGATGGAATTTAGGAGGGGAAGGCAAGCTTCCATGAGAGACTGCGGAAGGGGACCCCAGAGGGGAAATACGGGAAAGAGAAAGATGGCTTCCATGAGAGTGTTCATGGAAGGGGACCCCAACATGGAGTCCCTAGACACATATTTTCTAAGAAAACTATTAAGGAACACCCACTTCAATGTTAGCCTAGTTAACAATCCAACCATGTATTTTGTTATTTATATTTTTAAAAATCTAGTATGTATTTGTCAAATGAATACATTTCATTTTAAAACCAATTGTTACCTAACGTTTGGAGCAGAACTGATAAATATCAAAATAACAAATTTACTTTGATATGTGGTAAAATTTGAAGACTGAAATGTGTTATTCTATGACTGTGCTCTTGCTATTATATTTTTAAACAGATAACAAAATCACAGTTATTTACATTTAAAAATGTTACTTAAGTTTTTCTTCTGTAGGATAAAAATACAATTTGTAAAATGTAAACATATTTAAATAATTCACATGTAATTTCATTGAAAGGTATGGCTGGTAACTAATTATTTTGCCTATTTTAAATGCAAAGATAAAATCCCTGATTAATATTCTTTTCTGTTTTTAGACAGAGTTTGCCTCTGTCACCCAGGCTGGAGTGCAGTGATGTGATCTCGGCTCCTGGGTTCAAATGATTCTCCTGCCTCAGCCTCCCAAGTAGCTGGGATTATAGGTGCACACCACAACACCTGGCTATTTTTTGTATTTTTATTAGAGACAGGGTTTCACCATGTTGGTGAGGCTGGTCTCGAACTCCTGACCTTGTGACCCACCTGCCTCAGCCTCCCAAAGCACCGGGATTACAGGCATGAGCCACCACACTCGGTTGGTTAATATTCTTTTCTTTAGTTAGTGTTAAACCTCAAGTTACTATTTTACCATGACACCCAGGTTAGAAAACACAAATGCTCATAGGATCTAGGAACCACACAACTTACATTTGATCCAAGGGAAGAAACGATTAAATGTCCAATGGTGAGAACTGGGGTTTGAGTCCAAAAGGAGGAGTCACAATTCAGCTCCAGTTCATCATTGCCATGTGAAAATTTGGCCCTTATTACCACACCTTCCTGTGCTTCCAGAGAAGCTGGAAATCTGATTTTTATGTGGCACGTCCAGGTTTTAAAATGTTGACAAGTGAAATGAGACTTTAAAGACAACCTTAAAGAAATTTTGTTGGCCCAAACCATGAGGACCAAATAAAACATCCATAGGAGGCTGTATTTTATCATGATTTAAGAGAGAGGCTTTGGATGCAGACCACCTGGATTTGAATCCCTGCTGCCCTGGGAAGTTGCTTATCCTCTCTGTTCTTCCTCAGTTTTCTCATTTGCAAAGTGAAGACGATTATATCCTTAGGAAGCAGAATCTACCTGGCAGTTATTATTATTAGCTAAATCCAGTTAGTTCGTGACCAGTGTTATACATATGAATACATATGTGTACATATCTATCTACAAACACACACAGACACAGACACATAGACTATCTACTGAGAATGTTGAAATAGAGAATGCAGAAAGCTCTGTTACTCTCCAAAGGACACTGTCATTCTTTGAGGTGAAGCCACTGCACACCTATTCAGTCAGCAGTCTAAAATGGTGATTCATGCTCCTGGTTATGACCTCTACATATAATTCAAATTCCTAACCATTATTGGACCATCTATGTTTAAAGATCCTGATCTGAACCTGCTTCAGTAGGATTTTTCAGGATCATATCTGCCCCAGCAAAGCCTTGGCCAAAAGAATAAGACTTGGGGATTTCTTGGAACATGGCCTATTCAGAGGTCTTATAAGGGATACAATTTATGTTGCTTTTTTATACCCTACAACTATCTTGGAAAGACTTTTTAGTCTTATCTAAGGACACACGGCTTACTTAAGAATTGATGGGTAAGACAAGATTTAAAATAATTTGAATGATGAAAGTAAGATCAAGGAAAAGTAAATGTAAGAAGAAGAATAAAAAGTCTGGAGTAAGGTTATTCATGTCACAGTAAATAACTGATAATTTCTGGGAACATACATTTTATTCCACTGGTTAAATATATTACTAATATGAATAATAGTGTATGAGTTAGGTGAGGCTGTTAACTGATAGCACTAAATGAAAACCTTAATTTTTCAAAGCAGGGTAAATGCAGATTTCCTTGTGAACATTAAATAATCAGTCAGAAAAATAAATTGAAACTAATGATGAAAAGTTTCCCAGCTGTAGAATTCATAAAGTTGTATACTTCACATTAGCTCAGTTTGTATCATATAAAAAAGTTTTGAAACATTGCCCAAAGATGAAGACACCCTCTGAAGAATAATTTTAATAAAAAATATAACTCAATTATCTTATTTGTGGTTGTGTTTCCTAGCTATAGAAAAATTTTATGTGAGAGGTTTTTTAAAAACAGTACATTTTCAAATATTGCATGTATAGGATTCCTCTAAAGGAGTCAGAGAAATCTGTAAGTTGACATCATGCATCATTCACATGGCATCTTATACTCTTGATGGCAATGAATATTTGAAGTCTGAATGAATGCTTAATGATGGATCGTGGTCTTTATTTGCATCATCTTGTCACAATTAGCAAATGTCTAATTTTAAATCATTCTCTTTAGGTCTTGCTTATCAAAAAAGAGGGGAGGGATAATTGACAAATTGTATAATTCCGTTTTCTTTCTTTAACAAGATGCTTGTCTTGATTTTTTTGTCTATACCAATTCAACATAAAATGGCATAGTGGAGCTCTGATTAATGCCTCTCTAGTCCTTACCCCTCTCCCCAACATATTCACCAATTCTTCTGTTTCTTACCTTTTATTTCATTTTTAAGTGGTAATATAGAATTAAACTAGTAAGAGTTCCTGTAAATGGTGACAACAAATAAATCTTACCTCTCTCTAAAGCATGTCCGAATGCCACAGCAAGCAGGAGTAGTACCAGGACCTTCTTCATTTTTCTACCAGGGAGTCTTGCGGCACCTCCTGGCTCCTGCAGGTGATCATGTAAAAGGTGGTAGCCAAAAGTAACTAGTTTCCTTTTACGAAGATTCCTGACTATGAATTAATCAATTATTAATCTCTACACAGAAGCAAGAGGCTATTATCCTTGGCCCCAAAGAGATAAAATCAAGGTAAATAGACACCCCAGGGATACTGTAGTGGAAAATCTAGGAGATTTTAATCATTAACTTTGTCAAACTGCAAAAGAGCCAAGGTATTAGGTTATTTATCACTGCTGTTCCTCACTAAAGTTTATTTAATACATTTGAAAGGGACACCTTCTCCCCCTGTATAGGGCTATGTGTCTTGTTTGGACTCCACCTTTCTCATATGCAAGTGGAAAATTGGAAACTATCTCTTTACCTCTCTTCCTCTCTTTGTTTAAATCTACTACAAATAAGCATTACCTTAAAACATTGCAAACCAGATGTTCTAAGTAATAAGGGGAGAAGCCCATTCAGCACAGTTTCTAGAATCCATAATCCTGATACTATAATTTTCTTTGCGGTGATAGCATAGGACTCTGTATTTGCGTGCTATGTTACACTTTGTGAAGCACTGACATATATATTAAAAATAAACTTTGAAGAGAGACAAATAACCAGAGAGGTTAAATGGCTCACTCACTGCCAATGATAAAAAGTTAGTGGCAAATCTTGGACTTCCTACAGCAATTTTAAAGCTCCTTCTACTAATAGTTCACATCTACTATATTTTATGGACATGTAATTTGAGAGCTCAGAGAGGTCTTGCAGGACATGGAATCCAACATCTTCATTTTACCGAAGAGGGAACTTAGCAGTGCGTAAATTCTGTGACTTATCCGGAGAGTCACAGGTAGATCATTCATTGGAATTAGATGAGTTCCACTCCTGGTTTTTTCAGTAGTCCTCTTTTCAGGAAATGGTCAGTTACAAGTTGTTAAACAGACTCTAAAATCAAATCCTTACTCAGCTTTCGTAGCTGTGTAACCTTGGGAAATTTATCCCTCTAAGTTTCATTTTCCTCATATGGAACGTGGTGATGACTCGGTACATTGGACACAGCATGGCTATGAGGTTAAGATAATCCAGGTGCAGGGCTCATGGTAACATCCATCACATAGTAACATGGATTAATGTCATCTATTACTATTATTCTAATTATTGCCACTTTCTCCCACTGGCTTTCCAAATTTATAAGATCTGGGAAGGTTGATGGAACTAATGAGGCCATTGAAACTCAGCAGAAGATGTTAAAGCCAGCCCTGTGTCCAGTGTCTCACAGATACATGATTTAAAACTTCATTATTAATTCAGTAGCCAAGGATTATCTACAAGAGCAGAGTCCATCAAAATCTCAGTAAACCAATTTAAGCAGTTACATGTTTAGTCAGATTCTTATCTATGTTGAAAATTCCTGGGTGTTAGTTTCAGAAAAGAAGTCCAGCTAGTTGGACAAATATACCTATGTCAGATCAAAGGACAAGTATTCTGTAAGGCCAGTGGAAATCCATATGGTCAAGGAGATAGCTTTTCTGTCCAAGAGCTAACCCTTTCCTGTTCAATGATCCACTTCCTGACTAATATAAATCTAAATTTTCTGTTCCCTTTGGCCCAATTCTTAGTTTACTGTGCAAGTTAATTAAAAAAATGTATTTTAGTTCTATGGCAAATTATTTGGAAATGAAACTCCAAATGAGTGTGGAAAAATTTAAAAAGTACTCAGACCCCCAGAACTCAGAGAAATAACTAACACATTAGTGTATTGCTACAGTTTTCATTTTTATTTAAAATAATATAATGTATTTATACTCCTGTATCTCTTATATTTAACCATATTTCAGTTATCTTCTGATGATTAGTTCATTCAAAAAGACACACTCAGATTATTTCCCACAAATTTTAATACAGAGTTTAAGACCAACTCATTCTTTCATTGTTTTAAAGATTAAACTTTATCTCTGCTTTTGCAATAACATTTGCCACGTTCGTTTAATGATAAACTACATGTAGCAAGAATTGCAACATCTCATTTATGTGTCCTCTTGAGAAATCTCTACACAAACAGCCAACATTTTTCTAACTGAAAATCAGCAAAACAGGCTAGTAGCTAAATATATAAGCTTTTTTTCAGTCTCATTTATGTAGATTTCCTTAATCTTTCAAATTTGATTGCTTACTGTGATTCTAAAACTGGGAAGAAATAATCATATTTGGCCCAAGTGAGAGGCCTCATGTGACAATGATTACTCTAGTAAGTCAGATGGGGGAAAAATGGGTGAAAAAGACCAGATCAAACCTTCTGACATTGCCTATGACAGCAGCAGTTACAGTAACTCAGAAATTTATCACTGAAGTATGTATTTAACAATAATTATTTATCAAATATGCAAGCAGAATTTTGCAGGAGCTGTTTTTCCTGTATGACACTGATTTGAAGTCGCCTCTTTCCTCTTTTCTATCTTGCCATTGGCTTCAGAGGAAACGCATATTTCTCCCTGACTAGGGTTAGTTCCAGGCAAAATTGTGAGACAGACCCAGCCTACCTTTAGTTCTTTTCTCTGTCCCATGTCTCTTCTTTTAGCAAGGCTTAGTTACTAAAAGGTAACACTGATAACTGCTCTTTCTCAAAACAGTATCTTTTTTTTTTTTTTTTTTTTTGAGACAGAGTTTCGCTCTGTCGCCCAGACTGGAGTGCAGTGGTGTGATCTTGGTTCAGTACAACCTCCACCTCCCAGCTTCAGGCAGTTCTCCTGCCTCAGCCTCCTGAGTAGCTGTGATTACAGGCATGCGCCACCACGCCCAGCTAATTTTTGCATTTTTAGTAGAGATGGGGGTTTCACCATGATGATCACGGGTCTTTAACTCCTGATCTTGTGATCTGCCCACCTCAGCCTCCCAAAGCATCAGGATTACAGGCATGAGTCACTGCACACACCCAAAACCGTATCTTTAACATTTTAATGTTGCTATAGATTTCTTAAAAACTCTTACAGTACTCCTGCAGAAATGACCCTTTTCAGAATGATTTTGTGAGAATATTCTCTTCATTCAAGTTGTCTTTATACTATTATGCACTGCTAGTATCTTTTCCTGATAAAAGACCTGATGAAATTGATATTAGTAGCTTGAAGTAATACCCTTAAAGTTGGTGTACAGAGAGGAATAGAGTACAATCCAGGTTTCAGGATATTCTTATAGCCCAGCCATTTATCTATGATTGACTTCCATGAGAAATTCCAATATCCTTATAGTAAATCTCTTTTTACTTAAGCTTCTTCTTGCTGAATTTGCAATTAAAAGCATTCTAACTAACCTGCCTTTAAACATTCTCCCCTCTGTTGCTGTCATTATTTATCAAAAATGCAAATAAGACTGTGTTACTGCTTCCCTATTTAAAACAATTTAGGCCAACGCCTGTGCTTCAAGTTCATGAATCCATGCTACCTCCCTCTAAAAGGGATTCTTTGCTGTGTATGTATATCAAAATTAAGTACAGCTGAACTAGTTGTGGTTCACGGAACACATTGTACTATTGAGCTTTCCACAGTCTTTGTTGAGATTCTTCTCTTTCCTCTTACTCTGTTTTATGTGTTTGTTTTCCCTTGTCTGTCAGCCTTTCATTTATTCATTAAACATATATTTAATTCATACCACTTTGTACCAAGTAACATGCAAGCTATTGGTACTACTGTGTCAAAAGATCTGCATGGTTCTTCTCCTCACGGACCTTCTAGTCTAGCTAAGAAGATAGATGTTGAAGACAAAATGCCGAGTGTGCTGAGTTGTGAGGGTGCAGATAATAGAGGGGGTAAGAGTAGATACAGTGAGAGCAGTTTGAAGACTGCTTTAGAAGTCCAAGCAAGGGATGACAGAAGTGTGGCTGGTGGTGCTCGCAGAGGGGCAAGACAGTTTTGGAGACAGAATCATCACATGGTTTTGGAGGCAGATTTTGGCTGAGTGGGGAAGAGTGAGAAGTTATGCCCAGGTTTCTAGCTTGTGCAAGTGCATGGATGTTAATGCCAATCTCTGAAATAGAAGACACCAAAAAAGACACACAGTTTAAAGGAAGATGTGTTCACGTGGTATTATGAGCAAGCAGCTGGGTCCATGGCTCTGGAGCTTGGAGGACACCCACAATTTCCAGGTTGTGCTGAGTCCTCCTCTGTGTTTTGCTCTCCCACGGTGCTCCTATTATGGCTAAAACACCTTGATTTTTGTATTCCAACAGCTAGCACAGATAGAAACTGAATGCGGTAAATCCTCAGTCATAATCAGTTTAATGAAGAAATTTAAATGTCTAGAGAAATTTGTTAACCCTGGATTTAGAAATGAAAGGCTGTGCTAGAATTATGCAATTTGTTTCTGCTCATTGAGATCCAGGTATAATTTGAGTAATCATGGTTTTCATGAACAAGCCAATTCATTTTTAAGTTTGCTTGAATTTTCATGCAAATCTGCAGATGATTATTTGTATTTTAAAACAAAAGGAGCTGTTATATAAATATATTCAACAGAGTACAGGAGTTCAGAAAATGCTGACAAATATAAATGTATTTATTAAGCAAGACGTATTCCTTTATTTTAAAATAAAAAATTGAGCTACAATTAGAGATGAATTGACTTCTGCTGTGACTCTCTTTACTAAGGCTATAGTAGTTTATGAGGTCTTATATAACAAACTGGCACATAATCATAACTATTCCCAAAACAGTTTCATAAAGAAATATGCATCACTGAAGAGAACCAGAGGTCTTTAGGAGAAATGATGGTTCAGACTAGATACAAATAATTTTATCTTCTGCTTGAAAAACAAAAACAAAAACAAAAACAAAACCAAACCAGAAAGAGAGAGATGTAGAGAGAGAGACAGAAAGAAAGAAAGAAAGGAGAGAGAAAAAACAAGAAAGAACAGAATTTAAAAAAGTACAGGAACAAGGTTCATATGAGACTTGGCTGGTAATCTTAGGCAGGAAGCTACATCTCTTTTTACCTCTATTATTCAATGGTATGAGGAATACCATAATATTCACTGTTAAATATATAGTCATAATTATTAAACTGTCAGCTAAGTATTTTTAGTATTCTTAAGTAAAAATAGTTAGGTTCAGTTAATTGAAAAGAAATTGCTTGACAGTGATTTTTTACTAAACTATTTCCAACACTGGAGCCAGGTCATTCGTAGAAACAGGTCTGAATACTAACACTATGTAATTACTTTTACAAGTATTAACAATAATAGTATATTTTTGAATTATTTATGGAAAGAGAAGCAGAAGATGATAAAGAGAAAATGAGAGAATGGAGAAAAAAGAGAATAAAAGATAAAATACGGAGAGAATGAGAAAATAAGCCAATATATACTAAAACATCCATATGTGAACAACCCTGATAGATGTCTCCAAATGTACATATATACATTTAGATTTTAAATGTATGTTTTCCAGTAATAGAATGGAGTCCTCAAAAATAGAACCAATGTTAATTTTCATAGCCTGGCTAATCTTTGTTAAGAGCTTCTAAAAATGCTGTTTTCTGTACATTCTCTAATGAACAGGACTCTAAAGAGGAAGGACTGACAATTTGAATAAATAAAGGTGACAAATTGAGTTATATGAGCAAGTTTTAAAAAGTTTTCGGGATCACATTGCAAAATAAGTTAAAATATTAGATGATCTAAGAGATTATCTTTACTGAAAGGGAAATGAATTTTCCTGTTTTCAGGAATTTCTTTTTAGAACCTCTAGAAAGTCAGGAAAATGCAGAATAATGGCTGACCAAAGAGGTCCACACCCTAATCCCTGCAACCTGTACTTGTTATGTAACCTAGCAAGGGGGAATTGAGGTTGCAGATAAAGTTAATCAGTTTCCTTTTAGGGATGTTCTTGGCTTATTAGGGTGGTCTCAATGTTAACACAAAGTTCCTTTAAGTTCAGAAGAATCGGGCAGAAAGTCAGAGTGAGAGTAAGAGATGTGAGAAGGAAGGCAGAGCTTGGAGTGAGAGGATTGCTGACTTTGAAGATGGAAGGGCTCTGTGAGCCAAGAAATGCAGGCACCTCCTAGAAGCTGAAAATGAAAAGGAGTGTTAAAATCTCCAACTCCCATTGAGGATTTTAGCATTTTCCCTTATAGTTTTTAATCTATTGTGTTTTTCCTTCTTGAGATTTGAAGTTCTGTTATTATACACATAGAGATTTGTAATAATTTCTTTCTGATAAGTTATTCCTTTTATCAGTATGTCCTCCCTTATCTATGATAATACTTTCTCTAGAAATCTATTTGTCTAATGCTATTAGTCTATTGCAAAAGTAATTGTGGTTTTTGCCATTTTATTTATTAGTTTTGTCATTACTTTTAATGGTAAAAACCATTTTGCACCAACCAAAAAAACTTTTGCACTAATCTTATAGTATAGCCATGACAACTTTCTCATACTTAATGTAATGGTGCATCTTTTTACATATTTTTACTTTCAATCTGGTTGTGTCTTTGTGTTTAAAGTGAATCTCTTGAAAAAAGCATTCAAACTTGCTGGTTTTATCAAGACATCATCTTGGAGTGTTTAGTTCATTTATGTTTAATGTTCTTATTGATATGATTGGTTTCGGATGTACATTCTTACTATTTTTTAATATATTTGCTTTCCACTTTTTTCTTCTGTATTTTGTTCCTTTTTTGCTCATTTCCTGACTCTCTTGTCCCAGTTGAATATTTTTATTGTTTTATTTTAGCATTTGTGATTTTTAAGCTATTTTGTGAAAATGTAATAGTTTCCCTAGGGCGAATAATATTCATCTTCAGTATTCCAGAGTTTATTTGTTTTTTGTCCTACATGTTTCACTTTCTATTTAATACCTGAAAGTTTTTTCTTCACATTTTCACATCTCATATGTCATATTTTTATATCACATTTCCTACATTTAAAAAGCTTACAACAGTATAATATCATTTACCAGTCTTATTCTTTGTACTATTTTTAAAATACTTTGTGTTTATTCCAGCTTTATAAACTTTTCTTTCAAAGCGATTCTTTTTGCTTAAAGTTTTTTTAGCACTATAAACATGTTTTTTTATTATCTTCCGTTAAGGGGTTGGCAGTCAATCTTTTCATTGCTGTCCTGAATGCAGTATTTTTTTTCCCTCTGGTTGCTTTTAAGATGATTAGTTTGTCTTTGGTTTTCAGTGATTATCCTAGGACATGCATTGTATGACTCTCTTTATATCTGTCTTGATAAGGGTTTATTGAGCTTCTCATAAGTCAGTTTTAAAAAAATCAAATTTGTGAAATGTCCAGCGATTATTTCTTTCCTTCTCTATTCTTACTATCTTTTCTTTAAGACTTTAATTACACATATGCCCAATGTTGTGTTAGACCACTTGATATCTCACAGGTGCCTGCTCAGTTTCTTCAACCTTTGTTGTCTCTGTTCTTCAGTTGGAATAGTTCTTATTCGTTAGTCTCAAGTTCATTGCTCTTCTGATACCTCCAATTTTATTCAGTGACTTTAGCATTTTTCATTTCAGAATTTCCATTTTATTTTAATTTACATTTTCTATTTTGCTGCTGATGTTCCCTGTCTATTCACTTAAGACTATACTTTTAATTCTTCCAACAGATTATCTTTTAAACTTTTCACTTTATAAATAAAAGCTGCTTTTAATCTTTGTCTAGTACATATTGTGTTTGTCCCATCTCAGAGTTGGTTTCTGTTGACTGATTATTCTCTGAACCATGAATGACTTTGTTTCTTTACAAGTGCAGAAATTTTGTTTACTGTACAATAGACATTTTTAAAGATATATTACAAAGACTGTATTCTGTTATTTTACTGTAAAAATTTTACTTTTGTTTCTATTGACACTTCGGTTACTGGTTAATCAGCTTGAACCTGTGTGAGCTAGATTTGTCTTTTCTTAGGGCGATTGTGTGTAAGGCACAGAGTGGTTCCTAAGGCCCTCTAACTTTTGGAGGAGTCAACCTCCAAACTCAATCTCCTATAGCTCTTGCAAGGACTTGGATTTTAGACACTGTAAGGGTGAAGCTACAAAAGGCCTTTCTCTATTAGTGTATTAAAATGTAGTCTTCCAAGATGTAGTATTTCTGGAGTCTTAGCTGGATACTTGGGTGTAAAAAAGCTCGTGATGAGGTCTTTCCACTCTAGACGGATGGGAGTGCCAATATCTTTTAGCACCATCTGACTTCTAGTCTCTATTTTTTATTCTCAACAACTTAGTAGCCACTTTTAGGCAAGCCTCATATACCTCTCTCTCTCTCTCTCTCACTATATATATAAAATATATTTTTAAATATATATATTTTAAGAAGCAGAATTATTGAGATATAATTTAAATATGATAACATTCACCTGTTTAAAGTACAAAATTCAATGAGTTTTAGTGTATTTGCAGATTTGGGAATCATTGCTATGTTAATTTTAGAACATTTTCATTACCCCCAAAAAGAAATCCCATAGTTCCCCCTTTTGGCATGATAGTGTGAGGAGCTTCATGGACTTATTCTCTAGTGAAAAGGGTGAAAACTATCTTTAAAAGAATCATTTCCATTCTCTGGAAATGGTTTTAGGGTCATATAGAAAATGAAGAAGCATTTACTTAAGGAAATCTGCCATACTTGGTAAGAAAAGGAAATCTGTGATATTTGAACCAAGATCTGCTCATTTATTTCTTGCCTCCCAGCTCAGCAAGACAGATATAATGGAGAGAACAGGGCTCTGCTCACCCCCATCTCTCAATAGAGGGCTGTCTTCCCAAGATGGGCAGCATGACAGCCTTTCTCCTCCTCACCTACCTTTGCTGAGGCTAAGTTCCTGGTAAGTGTGGCCAAGAAGTCAGTGCCCTATTTTGTCCGTCCCTGGATAATAGGATGTAGGTTCAACCTTGGGCATGGCACTGCTGAGAATATTTAAATCCTGATTACTCTTGCATTGGCTTGCGGGCAGGGTTTCTAGGTCAAGAAAGGTAAGCCAAGGGGTCCTGGGGCTAATGCTTTCCCCCTCCACTGAGTACTTATGTCTAAAGTGAGGGGGTCTCCTAGAGAGAAGCGACATTGTGCCCACCGGCAGACAGCACTACACCAACATCTCAAAGACTTTACCAGGCAGGAGAAGCATGCTCTAGCATAGAGAGCTCTGAACCTCTCCCACAAAAAACTTACTTCATTTACAACAAAAAAGTAGTGTAGTGAAAGGCAATGGGGGAAGGGGGCTGATGGATTCATTGGAGATACAATCTAAGCTGTAGTGGGGCTAGATTACTAGGAAGGAATAGGGATAGATAAAGCTGTGAGGAGCCCCCCTGGGGTCAGAACAAATCTCCAACACTGACCTCAAGGGCTATCACTTCCAAGGAGGTCAAATTTGATGATATGAGTGTGTGAAGCAATTTATGTCACAGGACATTGATGAAAACAATAGAACAATCAACACACAATTAGTAGAGATTTATAGCTGACACTTCATTTTTTTTTTTTTAATTTTAATTTCCAGGATACATGTGCAGAACACGCAGGTTTTGTTACATAGGTAAACGTGTGCCATGGTGGTTTGCTGCACCTATCAACCTGTCATCTAGGTGTTAAGCCCTGAATGTATTACCCATTTGTCCTGATGTTCTTTATCCTTGCCCTCCATGGAAGGCCCCAGTGTGTGTTGTTCCCCTCCCTGTGTACATGTGTTCTCATTGTTCAGATCCCACTTATGAGTGAGAACATGTGGTATATGGTTTTCTGTTCCTGTGTTAGTTTGCTGAGGATGATGGCTTCCAGTATTATCCATGACCCTGCAAAAGACATGATCTGATTCTTTTTTATGGCTGTGTAGTATTCCATGGGCAAATGTACTACCTTTTCTTTATCCAGTCTATCACTGATGGGTATTTGGGTTGGTTCCATGTCTTTGCTATTGTTAATAATGCTGCCATAAACATATGTGGGCATATATGTTTATAATAGAATGATTTATATTTCTTTGGGTATATAGTAATGGAATTGCTGAGTCAAATGGTATGTCTGGTTCTAGATTCTTGAGGAATCTCCACACTGTCTTTCACAGTGTTTGAACTGATTTACATTTTTACCGTCAGTGTAAAAGTGTTCCTATTTCTCCACAGCCTTGCCAGCATCTGTTGTTTCTTGACCATTTAATAATTGCCATCTGACTGGTGTGAGATGATAACTCATTGTGGTTTTGATTTGCATTTCTCTAATGATCAGAAACTTTGCACTTCCTATTTTATGATTAAATTTTTTAGAACAAACTAAGAAATCTAAATTCTAGAATATTAGAGGTAATCTTCATAACCTCAAATATGGCAATGGATTTTTAGATATAATACCAAAAGAATGAACATCAAAATAAAATAGAATAATGGCCTTCATCAAAATTAAAACTTTGTGTTTCATGGATACTATCAAGAAAGTGAAACGACAACCCATGAATAAGAGAAAATATTTGCAAGTCGTATATATGATAAATGCCTCATATCCAGAAGAGAGAACTCCTATAACTCAGCAATAAAAAAGGCAAATAATCAAATTTTTTAAATAGGCAAAGGAAATGAATAGACATTTTTCTGTGGAAGATACACAGATCCAATAGGCACATGGAAGACTTTGTCCTCATCAGAGGTAAAGAAATGCAAAGCAAAACCAAAATGAGGTGCTGCTTTACACCTGCTAGAATGACTACAATCTCACAGTCATGTATTAAGTCCTCCAAAGTCTTCTGAGCACATTTCCTGCTCCCATGCAGATTCTTCTCCTTTGGTACTCTGTCCTGCAAATTCCATTCATTTTAGCTGCCCTAAACTCCTCTGCCTCCTCAGCTCAGTGAGACCATTGTGCTATGCTTGGATTCCAGCTTGGTAAACTGAGGTCCAGACATTTTTGACAAATAGCCAGGGCAACTTCAGGGCTCACTTTATGAAATTCCTTCTGCACAGAAATTTCAAACTTACATCATCTGCTGTCCAAAACATGAAAGCAGGTACCTCCTTAATGGTTTCTTGTGGAAGAAGCTCCAGTATGGCACACGCTTAAAAGAGGAAATACCCTACATATACACAATTAAAAAATGCCTAAAATATGTCTAAAGTTTGCCTATAAAAATGAAGAATAGTGAAGAGGCAATTATCTAAGAATAAATTTAACAAGCATATTTTATTCTAAAATTTAAAAATAACTGGACTCCAATTTTTAAACATTTCCACTAAACCCTAAGCATTACAGTAATTTTTCTTTATTTCCTTTCTTCCTATTTTTTCCTTTTTTTCTTTTTCTTTTGCCCTGGAAGTCAATCACAATGCTTAGATTACAAATTAGTATTGGAAAGATTAGGTGTTTGAAAATGCCAGCTTAATTGTTCTGTAATTTTATGGAAATGAACAAAATATTGAATTATTTGAAGTAATTGACTTTACAATAGCCTTTAAAATCTCATTATTTCTTGCCTTGTTTGGACAGTAGATTTTATTTATCTTGCCTCTGAACATCAGATATAAACCATTATGTGAATAACATCATCAGTTTATCATTTAAATTATTTAGTTTTTTATCTATTTCAGTTGACATTTCACTATTTTAATAGTCTTAGGTTTTTTAGTGCTTTTAGTCAATGCGATTAGGGCTTATTTGGGGTTTAAGCTTCATATTATTTTTGTGTATCCTTTTCTTTTTCTGGATTCACATTTACCTTCTAGGATTATTCACATGCAAAATGAAATTTGTAGTCTGCACAGAGAATGTCTGAACTGAATAGATTAGTTCAATACAGTCTGTTAGAGAAAAACAAGATCTTTCAGATAGCCTAATTAGCACTTGCAACATTAAAAGGGAATTTTAAAAAATTAAACTATACAATACAGATGTTGCTAGATTTACAGTAGGGTTGTATGCCTATAAACCCATCATAAGTTGAAAACATCATTAGTTGAAAATGCATTTAACACTCTGATAAGCCCTTCCTAGACTTCAAAAGTCATTAAGTCGAACCATTGCAAGTTAGGAACCACTGGTACTATCAAGTTTTTTTTTTTTTCCTCATTTATTTTCTCATTCTTGATATCTCAGAGTTTAATTTGTGTCATTAAGGCTTTTTTTAAATTGAATTGATTGGATAGCTGTCAAATGGCTACCCTGTTCAGTCAAACAATCATCTGAAACACAGATGCTCTTTAACTTACAATGGGGCTATGTCCCAATAACCCCATCAAAAGTTGAAAACACTGTTAAGTCAAAAGTGTGTTTTTGACTTAATGATATCTTCAATTTATGATGAGTTTAATATAGCTACAACCCTGTCTTATGCTGAAGAGCATACTGAGTATGTATAGCTTTCACATCATTACAGTCAAAAAAATTGTAAGTCAAACCATTGTATAATAAGTCAGGGACCATCTGTATTCAAATGTGTGAAGGAGATAGAGAGAAAGGGATCTGGTGAACTTACAGTCTGACAATAAAGAATGTGTTATGAATAATGTGCTGCTATGTTTCTACCACATGCCTGGGATTAGGGAGAATTATGTTCAAAAAGAGCAAGGCTTGTTATTTTACTTTTTCCTCTGACTTATATCAGTCAACATTTGTAGAATCCAAAGATTTAACAAACTGTGTGATGCCATTCCTGTATTCTGATTTGGCTGAGCATAAAAAGAACAAGTAAAGGGAAGTTGTTTTCTAGTAACAGAAAAATTGTTTTTATTCTCATTATTTCTAATTCCGTTACTTCCTTTAAAAAGTGAAACCTCTGTCGATTCCCTCATAGAAAGTACACCCGATTTTCACTTCAAATGTGAAAACTTTAAACAAAAAGTTAATAATCAATGTTGATAAATTACTTTACAAACTTTTGTCTTTTTTATTCAAGGTATTGCCATGTTAGTTCTATATGATGATGCACTCAGAAAAGGGAAACTAAACATAAAAAGCTATAGCGCAGTAAAAATACTGGCTATTTCTTCTATTCTATGTATTATTTACTTCTTGTGATCTTACTTCAGAGATTTGGGATTCTATTTCATTTCCACAGAAAATTTGATATAAAGTCATTGCTCTCAACATACTCTGTCATTTGACAATATGAATGGATATAGATGAGAGCTAATACCACCAACAATTCTCAAACACATCAGTATTCCTTTACAATCAACAAATCACTTCCCTATACTTTTTATTTTATTTCCTCTGCACAGGAATCATATGCATTGATAGTCAGAATATTGTAAATTCATATTATAAGGAAGCTGAAGCTCAGACCGTAGCAATGGTAATTTGAAATTCTTTGGAATTAGAACATAGTACCTGACTCCAAGACCACAGCATTTCCCACCAGTTGGACGAATCCAGATCATCACCAGTGTGAGATTAGGTAGATATCTTTCTCCTGGTGGAGTAAGCAATCTCTTTGAAAAAAAAGTGAAAAGAGACTTTGGTTTTAGGGAAAGATTTGTATGCAAGCTCCACCAATAACATTAATTATATATAAAATAGATTTAATTATAACAGATTAATGATTAATTTATTCAAAGCACCTAGCTAAGTACAAATAAATCAATTCAAAACACATACATATAATATAACTTGTGGATTTTTTTGAATGCATCAGTTTCCTCAATCATGACTGATTTATGAACAGTGAGTTAAATCTTTGGACTCTACAAACGTCATAAATCAGAGGAAGAGATAAAATAACAAGCCTCACTATTTTTCAAATGTTACTCTTTACAATCTGCAGTCATATGGCATAAGCATAGTAATAATGCTTATATCATATTCTTTATTATTTTGTTAATTCTAGTAATACAACTAACATGAATAACAAATTCATTCATTTATTCATTCAAATAAATTATTATTGATCTAGGCACTGTTCTAAGTGTTTAGGTTAAGACAGAAGACACAGACAAAAATATTTGACCTCATGGAGCACAATTTTAGTGGGATAGAATGGGTAATAATTATATTTTAATAAACAAGTAGTGTCAGGTAGCTGATTATTGCTTTCTGATTCAAAAGCTTTAGTGGAACCTCTTTATTACACCTATAGAAACCAGAGGTGCCTATTTTCCTCTCAACTTTGTGTACCACAACTGTCCTGGTAATCACATCCTTTTAGTAGATATAATCATATAAATTTAAAAAAGATAAATGTTATCATATATGTTTGAGGCATACAACATAAAGTTATAAGATACATATACAGTATTTTTTAATTCTAAGGATAAATGAATCACTGTTGACTGAAGGACATTGTTTTGTAGTGAGCAGCCCATACCAAGACAATTCGTTTTTTAAAGTCTTATGCCATTCTTATCACAAAGTCACTGAGTACCACAGAGAATTAGATCTGTGATTATTCTATATTTATTTTTACCCTTGTAGTCAATAAACAACATTTCTTTTTTTTTTTTTTTTTTTTTGAGGCGGAGTTTCGCTCTTGTTACCCAGGCTGGAGTGCAATGGCGCGATCTCGGCTCACCGCAACCTCCGCCTCCTGGGTTCAGGCAATTCTCCTGCCTCAGCCTCCTGAGTAGCTGGGATTACAGGCACGTGCCACCATGCCCAGCTAATTTTTTGTATTTTTAGTAGAGACGGGGTTTCACCATGTTGACCAGGATGGTCTCGATCTCTCGACCTCGTGATCCACCCGCCTCGGCCTCCCAAAGTGCTGGGATTACAGGCTTGAGCCACCGCGCCCGGCCAATAAACAACATTTCTAACTTAATTGCAAAAATAAAAAATGGAACAGCTATGGGCAAAAAAGCCAAACAGCAACAACCAACAAACCAATCCTACATTTAGCACTTATAGAAAAACAAAGAATAGCTATGGAAAGCCATATAAACATTGGATGAGGCAACTTTTTGTTGGAGGGCGGTGTGCTGAAAGGAAAAATAACAATGACCATTTCTCCTTATTACTTTTTTTCTCTACTTCTTCATCTCTCATGTTGCCTTCATGATGTTTTACCTAGGATGTGTACAATGTTTAAAATTTAAACTTTTCTGTAAGGAATAATGATTATCTAAAGAAGAACAGTTGTTACATATACAAATAATTCTTACTAAGATGATTCATGATTTATAATGTAATGTGAGAAATGGTGAGGATTATTTTTCCAACAGACTTTTCTTTCCTTCTTTCTTTCTTTCTTTCTTTCTTTTTTTTTTTTGAGATGAACTCTTGTTCTGTCGCCCCGGCTGGAGTGCAATGGCGTGATCTCCACCTCCCAGGTTCAAGCCATTCTCCTGCCTCAGCCTCCCAGGTAGCTGGGATTACAGGCATCTGCCACTACACCCAGATAATTTATATATATGTTTTTTGGTTATTTTTTTTTTTTAAGTAGAGACTGGGTTTCATCATGTTGACCAGGCTGGTCTCAAACTCCGGACCTCAGGTGACTGACCCACGTCAGCCTCCCAAAGTGCTGGGATTACAGGCGTGAGCCACCGTGCCTGGTCCAGACTTTTCTTTTAATTTTCAACTCATCTTTTGAGTTATTCTTAAATTGACTGTAAGATTGTCAAATTTTAATAAAATTGACTAGCATTTAAAAAACTTCTTAATTGACTAACCAAATAATTTCTAAGACTGTATAGAAATTTAATAGTAATATCTCTATTTTGACACTATAACTATTGTGGTCTAAATATTCTTTGCTCAGTAACCTGCACTGGCTAGATTCATTAGTTAAAGAGATTTTTTCCCAACCTTTTTTGGGGAAATGGATCAATGTCATTGCAAATGGTCAGTAGATCCATATGCATACTAATAAAAAACAATGTATGGTGAGAGCTCAACATATACTATACATGATGTGAAAAATTTTACATGAATTTTTAATTTAATCTTTATGGCAAACAAAATATATCATCTTTTTTTTACAGATAAGAAAACTGAGTTTTATTAAGTTTTCTAGTAAGTAGTCTGAATTTTAAATTGGGCATTTTGATCCAGAGCCCATTCCTAATATGATAGATAGTATTCTACTACCAACAAGTCTACTATCAACAGGTAAATAATGACAATAAATGGAATATGTTTTCTAAGCCACTGTGTGAAAATTATATTTAAATGTCTTCTGATTAATAAAATGAAAATTAAAAGAATTTTGTTAAAAAGTGATTAGAGAGGAAAATGATAAATTTTTTCATAGCAAAGAAGAATATGTATACTTGGAAAAGCTGGAAGTCACAAAAGTGGAAGTTGGCAAGATTGACTTTTGGGGTCACTAGCTCAGAATTTAAGCCTATTAGCATGAATCTCACAAAAATGCTCTGACTATAGTTTCTCCACAACTGGTCACTTTAGATATGCAAGCTTTTTTGTCTTAAAAGTAACAGAGAAATTAAGGTACTATAACAGAAGTAGCAATTCAAATCATTTATGTAAAATAAAAATGAATAAATTCTGAAATATTTCTACTTGGTAGAGGCAACTCTTTACAATTCATTCAGATTAAGCTGAAACCTTGTTTTCTTATTTGATTGTCTCCCTCTTTCTGTTATTATCTCTCTGAAATATATGCACAAAATACATAAAAGTATACCTATTAGGTACCGGTCTGGAGGTTTCTGGATAAACTATATAGCTTCGTGATTATGCTGGACTTGCATATCTTCTATTTCCTTTCGAATTGGGTAGATCAGAATGTTAATATTTCTCAAACCAAGATTAAAAAATAAAAACTGACTACATATGCATAAGTTTCTGAGCTGCCTTACATTCTGCTTCATTTCAACTATATCTTTCATGTTAACTTTGGCTGAAGAACAATTATTAATTCATTATTCAAGTCTCCCACAAATGTTTTCCAAATGTAGGTTAATTAAACCTTTAGATGTTACAGGATCTTTGGGGTGGTGCTTTTCTGGCTGGAAACTTCTGTGGCTAGTGCAACCTTTGCCCAAGTTTTGCTTCCACCCACTTGGCCTGGCAGGCTGTGCTCGGCTCACACTACCAGCCTAGATCCCATGACTCCAAGGGAGGCTGCAAGTCAGGTGTGGAGTGGTGAGGGGTGTGTGATCAAGTGTGGGGTCCAGCCACTGCACAGTTAGACGCACCAGTTGCTGCCATGGGGTGTGCAGCTCTAGGTTCCGGCACAGGTGCTGGTTCTCTGTGAGGCTGCAGCTGGACCAAGTGCATGGTAAGCAGCTTCCACTGCAGGGGCTGAAAGCGGAAAACACAGCCCTAGCTTGGGGAGCTCCCAGTCTTGGGCTCCCTGAAGAGCTGCAGCTTTCCTCTCCTTCTCTTTGCCCGCCATGTGGCAAGCAAGATGCATGTTTCAGCCGTTTGTGTTGCAGCTCTTTTGTCCTCACCATTCTGTGCGTCTCAAGTTCTTGTTCTGTAACCAGGAAGAATGAAAGTGAAAGGTGAACAAGACGAAGAGGAGCTTTATTGAGTGATAGAACAGATCAGAGGAGACCCGCAGGGGGCATCTCCTGTCTGCAGCAAGGGTGTCCAGTCCAGTGTTCAGCTCTCAGCAGACAGGGTAGCTCTTCTCTGCAGCTGGTTGTCACATTGTGCAGCTCTCAGCAGAGAGGAGACCCTAGAGTGTGTAGGTCCTCTCTGCCTTCAGGTTGTCCCGTCATGTGTCTAGCTCTGGCTGAGCCTGGGCTTTATGTGTCTCAGTGGGGAGGAAGTGTACACTGATTAGTCCATGAGCAGACGTGGGTGGGCTCAGAAAAGTCCCCACAAGTTCCCACTCTGGTCTCTGGGACTAGCACCCAGCCCTCAGCCTTTAGGCCCTCCCTGGCCTGAAAGTGGGGCCTCACCAGGGACCTGCCCCCTTCTACCTAGGAGCCTGTCTGCTTCCTGCTACTGTCCATGGTTCTCACAGCAAGGAGCACCTGCAGACCAGTGCTGAGCTGCCCTAAGCACCCCCCCAGCTACTCCCTCGTCATGCTCATTGGCACTCAAAGTCTGTAGGGGACCGAGGTGGCAGGGGGCTAGCATGTCAATGCTGCTCTGAGTGTGCGAACAGCCAGCCAGGCTGTGACAGCCTGGACTTGGCCCCAACTCTGCTCCAAGATCAGAGTGGACACCAGAAGTGGGGAGAGGCCTGAGCCTGTGGGGGAAAGCAGGGGTCTTTTCTGGGACTCTGAGGGTGCAGACTGCAGAGACGCCTGGGTCCTGTGCCTGGGAGGGCAGGGCTCTCACCCACTCCATGGAATGTGCAGGCAGTCCTGGCAGTGCCTCCTTGTAGCCTGGGGCAGGGGCTCCAGACTCTCCCTGGGCCCTCTCTCTGTCCACCCCTCCATGCCTGATCATGTTGCTCCCTCACTGGAGGTAACCACGACTCAGCTCTATCATTGTGGCCCCCAGGGCCATGGGCTCCTAGGAGGGCTCCCACTTGTCTCTGCCTCCCACCAGCTCCAGGCTCAGCTCCACCTCCTATATACATAGAAAACCCTAAACACTTATCCAAAAAGTTCCTAGATCTGGTAAATGAATTCAGTAAGTGTTCAGAATACAACATCAATGTACACAAATAAGTAGCACTGCTATACACCAACAGCGACCAAGCTGATAATCAAATCAAGAACTCAACCCCTTTTACAACAGCTGCAAAAAAAAAAAAGACACAAACAAATGAAAACACATCCCATGTTCATAGATGGGTAGAATCAATATTGTGAAAATGACTATACTGCTGAAAGCAATCTATAAATTCAATGCAATTCCCATCAAGATACTACCATCATTCTTCACCTAACTAGAAAAAGCAAACCTAAAATTCATGTGAAACCATCAAAGGGCCCACATAGCCAAAGAAAGTCTGTGGAAAAAGAACAAGTCTAGAGGCATCACATTACCTGACTTCAAACTATACTACAAGGCTGTAGTTACCAAAATAGCATGATACTGGTATAAAAACAGCAAAGTAGACAAATGGAAGACGATAGAGAACCCAGAGACAAAGCCAAATACTTACAGCCAACTGTAAACAAACCACACAAAACATAAAATGGGGAAAGGACACCCTATTCAACAAATGGTGGTTGGATAATTGGCAAACCACATGTAGAAAAATGAAACTGGATCTTCATCTCTCACCTTATACAGAAATCAACTCGAGATGGATCAAAGACTTAAATCTAAGACCTGAAACCATTAAAATTCTAGAAGATAACATCCTCTTTTAGACATTGGCTTAGGCAGCGTTCATGATCAAAAACCCAAAAACCAAGTGCAACAAAAACAAATATAGATGGGACTTAACTAAGCAAAAACTTCCGCAAAGCAAAAGAAATAATCAGCAGAGTAAACAGACAACCCACAGAGTGGGAAAAAAATGTTTGCAAACTAGGCATCCTGGAAAGGACTAATATCCAGAATCTACAAGAAACTCAAACAAATCAGCAAGAAGAAAACAATCCCATCAAAAAGGGGGCTAAGGGCTGGGCGTGGTGGCTCAAGCCTGTAATCCCAGCACTTTGGGAGGCCGAGGCGGGTGGATCAGGAGGTCAAGAGATTGAGACCATCCTGATCAACATAGTGAAACCCCGTCTCTACTAAAAATACAAAAAATTAGCTGGGCATGGTGGCACGTGCCTGTAATCCCAGCTGCTCAGGAGGCTGAGGCAGGAGAATTTCCTGAACCCAGTAGGCGGAGGTTGCGGTGAGCTGAGATCGCACCGTTGCACTCCAGTCTGGGTAACAAGAGCGAAACTCCATCTCAAAAAACAAAACAAAACAAAACAAAACAAAACAAAACAAAAAGAAAAAAAGGGTGAGGGTAAGAACATGAATAGAAAATTCTCAAAAGAATATATACAAATGGCTAACAAACATGAGAAAATGCTCAACTTCACTTATTATCAGAAAAATGCAAATCAAAATCACAGTGTCATACCACCTTAATCCTACAAGAATGGCCATAATTAAAAAATAAAAAAGTAATAGATGCTGGCATGAATGTGGTGAAAAGGAAAGCTTTTACACTGCCGGTAATAATGTAAACTGAAACACCCACTATGGAAAACAGTATGGAGAGATCTTAAATAACTAAGAGTAGAACTACCATTTGATCCAGCAGTCCTACTGCTGTGTATCTACCCATAGGAAAATAAGTCATTATATGAAAAAGACACTTGCACATGCATGTTTATAGCAGCACAATTTGCAATTGCAAAAATGTGGAACCAGCCCAAATGCCCATCAACCAATGAGTGGATAATGAAAATGTGTTATATATATATATATATATATATATATATATATATATATATATCAGTAACCCATAAAAAGGAACAAATTACTGGCATTCACACCAACCGGGATGGAGTTGGAGATCATTATTCTAAGTAAAGTAACTCAGGAACAGAAAACCCAATATTGTATGTTCTCACTTGTAAGTGGGAGCTAAGCTAGGAGGTCGCAAAGGCGTAAGAATGATATTATGGACTCTAGGGCCTCTCGGGGAGCAGAAGTAAAGGGGAGAAGGATAAAAGTCTACACATTGGGTAGTGTAGTCTACACTGCTTAGGTATTGGGTGCACCAAAATCTCAGGAAACACCACTAAAAACTTATTCATGTAATCAAACACCAACTGTTTCTCAAAAACTATTAAAGTTTAAAAAATCATTAAAAATTTATTCCAGTAAGAATTCAAGTATAAGCTGCATTCTTCATTTATTCACCTTTTCTTTCACTCATTTATTTAATACTTACTTTATCAGCCTGGGCAGCATGTTGAAACCTTGTCTCCATTAAAAATAAAAAAAAAATTAGCTGGGCTTGGTGGCATATAGCTGTAGTTCAAGCTACTTGGGAGGCTGAGGTGGGAGGATCGCCCCATCCTGGGACACCTAGGCTGCAGTGATGGCATCACTGCACTCTAGCCAGGGTGACAGAGTGAGACCTTGTCTGAAAAATAAATAAATACATACATCTATACATACATACTATGATAAAAAGGCTTGGCCTTGTGGTGTTTACAGACGGTGATCTTATATGTTTAATGGGATCTATGGCGTGCCTGTCTGTGTTTATCAGAATTTTCAGACTTTCTTTCTTAGAAGGACATGGCTTGCTGTGGACGTTGCTTAATGCCTTGTCTCACATCGCCTCAACCTTCCTTTCCTACCATCACCTCTCCCCACAACATTGGTGTAGAAACTTGGTATCAACAGCTATAGCCTGATAGTACCTCACTTCAGCTGCATTAAGGATCTCTCATTTATGACCTCTGGGCATCTCTGCCACATCTACATGGGACACCTGCAAAAAGCCTCAGTCACCCTGATGTATGTTCAAAGCTAAATGATGAGGGAGACGACACCTATGAGACAAGCCTGCATAATGGGGACAAGTTGGTAGATAAATAGTACTGTTCCGTCCACAGGCAGAAAATTCTGAGGTTTTAAATGGCTCCCTCAGAGGAGGGTGGGCATATTTCTAAAGAAAATATATGTATGCAAACCTTATCTCAGTCTCTGCTTCTTGTGGAATCCCAGACTAGGGTAATTGGTACCAGAAGTAGCTCTAGGAGTATCTTTTAACGAATCTCCTGATGGGACTCTGGAACTGGTAATTAATTGTTAAGACAGCGATCAGACCCCACTGCTAGTGGTAGGTGATGGACTGATAGTAACTTTCAGCATATAGTAGTATTAGTATGATTAAAACTTTAATGGATGATGAATTGAGAAGGACAGGAGATGGTAAATTATTGGCCTATATAGAACACTGAGTAATATTATAGCAATAATTGTGAAGTTAGCTGGCTTTTGTTAACTTCTCTAGAAACTTTGTAAAAGAAAATGACAGGCTCAGTGTTGCCACTTACCAATTTAGAAAGCCTCCATGCGGTGTTTAAAGGTGGCCACATTTCCTGTGGTCATTTAATAATCAGTGTCTTATCTCAGGGTTATATCAACTCTCCTGTTCTTTGTGGCAATATAGTCCTCGGAGGCCCTGAGTTTCTTGACATTCTGTAGAATATGTTGGCTCACTATATTATTGACATCAGGCTAATTGAACATGTTAAACAGGAGTTAGTATGTACTCTGGTGTCCCAGTAGGACACATGAGTATCAGAGGGTGAAGGATAAAAATCCAGGAACTTTCAGATAACTGTTATATAGGTAAAAAAATTTGGAGTCTTGTACAAAAGAGACTCAATACTCAGCAAGCCTCTTTGGACTTTGGAGACAGTATGTAATATACTTGGGAATACATTTTTGATCCATTTAAAAGTTACTTGAAAGTCATCCAGATTTAATGGGATCCAGAGCAAAAGAAGACTTTGGAAAGAATTCAGCTTACTAGCACACCACTGATTCAGGTGTTGTCCTTCAGAATGCAGTGTATACAATAAACGGATGGTTGATATACTCTGCCATATGGTACTATCTTCAATAAATAAAACATGTTGAGGTAGGAGATCAGAAGGAATTTTTTTCCTGGCACTGGTCACAAGACATCACTGAACAAAACAGGAGCTGATCTAAAGAAATCAGCCCAAACTAGCTGAACTAGAAATTTTAATGCATTTGCACAGTACACTCCCACCAGCACCATGACAGTTTACAAATACCATGGCAATCACCCTGAAGTTACCTTATATGGTTCTGGGAATTCCATGCTCCTTTTCCAGAAAATTCATGAATAACCTGACCCTTATTTAACATATAATTAAGAGTGGGTATATACATAGTTAGCCAGAAACCCACTAGTGTTATTCTGTGGTTACCTTGCCTATGAGACAGTCCTGCTCTGTCTATGGAGCAGTCATTTTGCTGTATACTTTAAGTAAACTTGCTTTCTTTCACTGTCAATTTACTCTTGAATTCATTCCTTAGTGAAGCCAAGAACCCTCCCAAGCTGAGCCCCAGTTTTGGGGTTTACCTGCATCAATACAGATGTGAGTTACAGGGAGGATTGGCCCCCTCAACATAATTCCAAAGGATTGTTTTTTGGAATTGTGCTACTTATACTTTTATTTTTCAGGAATAGAGCTCCTGTTCTATCAGGGACATATTTCTATCAGAGGGTGAAGTTAAGATTCTAATGCCTAAAGCCCCACTACTACTTTGTCATTTTAACTCCTAATGCTGCGGAACCAACAAGCAAATAAAGGAGTTACTGTGAGAGCCGAATGATTGATTCTGATTACCTTGGATAGATACATTACACAGTGGAAGCAAGGAAAAATACTTGTGGGACTCAGGAGAATATGTTGGTGCTTTTGTGCAGAGTCATGACTGTAGATAGGTAATCATGGCAATGGTGTTAAACCATAGTAAGTAACTGGAAGCTTTGCCTTCCCCTAGAGATCTATGTTTTCTCACTAAATAAGAAATCTGGAGTTACTGAATCATTGCTCAAAGGTTAGGGAAATCTGAATTGTGTGATGGTGGAGAGAAATAGTAAGTACCAATTATAGCCTTGAGATGAGTTGCAGCAGGGAGACTGTAGCTTGGTTCTCTGTGACATATTGGATTTAATGTCGTGCACAGGTGGATCTGAATGGTACAAGGTATAAACTGTATATGACAACACCTGTGCTTTGCTTCTCAGCATCTCTGCCCAAGCTTCTGTTACAGAGATGACAGTGGCAATCCAGGACTTAGAAGTATGGCTTGACAGTGACTTGCCTCAACTGTACTGTATGTCTCTCTTGCTTTCTGCCCTTGTGTTTCTTTATGACCCAGTGTAGAAGGTGAGCACCATGACACATACACCAATTAGGAAGTACAGAAGAGTGTTTATCATGGGACAGTTCTTGACAAGTAAGGCTGGAAGCAGATACAAAAATACCTTTTGTTTTCTTTTTAAAATCACTCTCATGGGAAATTTTTAGATGTATTTTTCATGACTCTTCTGAGGCATCTTAGCATGGCTGAGTCTCAGAAACCATCAGCTTGATCACAAACCTGGAATTGCTTTTCCTTCCTTCTCTGTATCACTTTTCTCAGTCCACTCCTGTGTTTAGGATTACTTAAAAAAAGATTAGTGAGTTAAGACACAGCCATTTGAGTCTGGGGATGTCCATGTGATGTATTTGGCCATATTTGGAAACACTTGAGACCCTTTGTGCTATTAATTATCCCTGCTCTCTTCCTTAGTCATGGTGATCATGTTAAGTTGTGCCAATACTAAGACAAGTGGAATGTGGGGTCACCATAAACACGAAAGAGTGAAATTTGAACTTTTTTTAGTTATGTCATATACATTTGGGAGTTTGTTAGTGAAGCACAAGCTGGCCCGTTCTGGCCAAAATAGTTTAAATAAAAATAAGTGAAATGGTGCAATAGGAAGAAGGAATGTAATAGCACTAATATTTCTTCTCCCCACCCTTAATCCTACCTCTAAAAAAGAACAGGTATCCATTTAGTTTCTTTAACTTATCCCTTTATTATGAATTATTGCAAACATGTTGAAATTTTATGTAATGTATACATGTTAAAATCTATGTATACATTACGTAAAAATGAAGCACTTCTGATTACATTCTTCTACCTCCTTCTCTGAGGTAACAAGTATCCTGATCTTTTTGTGTGTATGCTTTTCTTTACACTCCAAATAAATGTCTTAATATTTTTACTCTAAATAAGTGATTTGCTAAACAAATATTTAATATTGTTTTGCGTGCTTCTATACTTTACACAAATGTTATCAACACCGTATACTACTTTTTGCAACATGCCTCTTTTTTTGGAAACAATATTTCTGATATTATGTGATACTTCTAACTCCACTTCACTAATTTTCACAGCTTTGTAACATTAATTGCATGGATATGATGTGTGGAGCCAGCCCTGCATCATCTGTGGGCACCCCTTGTTCGGTGGTGACAAAGGAATGAGAAAAAGATTAAGAGTGCTAAGAGTGGGACCAGGAGGCCATCACTTATTACTTTGGAGGGGACAGTGAAGGCCCTGAGCTCTGATCATCCACACTATTTATTGGCTACATGTAATCACTTGGATCTACAGGGTAGGGGTGGAGTAATGGCGGGGAGTGGGTGATGTGATGGTGGAGTGAAACAGTGAGCCGGAACTAGTGTGTCATTCTAAGGATTGATAACGGTGGTGGTTTGGGAGTTTCAGAAAACAAGAATGTGGTTATCTTTAGCTTATTATCTATGTGCAGCTGATGGAATGAGGGCCTTACAAGGAGCCTATAAGTCTGGCTACATCATAATACTACAAAGGGGTTTTACATCCTTGAGCACAACGTTTATGGTGACGGAGCCTAGGTTCTTGCACCAGAACATGAGGCATGGAGAGATCTTCCTCCTCAGAGACCTCCTGTGACCTTCTGCAGTTTGTTGTTCCTTGTTTACATGTTACTCATAACTGATTTATGTAGGCACTCTGTAAGTCCTTTCTCCTTTGCTGCTTTTCCCAACATATGACACATTTTACTTGTCCACATTTAGATTGTTTACAGAATTGAGCAAAGGTCTAAGCTGTTCTTATACCTTCCTCTCATGCTTCCCAGAAAAAGTAAAGAGCTTGTGGTTTATGTTCTTTAAGAAGGATTAAATTGTGTTTACCTTGGTGAGAGCTGCTTCAGTGAATTACTGGGGCAGAGGCCAAAACGCTATTTAGGTCTGTGTGAGTGGAAGACAGGGAGGAGAGGAGTGCCTAATAGAATAAAATATGTGCAACATCATTAATGATCAAGGAAATGCAAATCAAACAACAATGTGATACCACCTTACTCCTGTAAGAATGGCCATAATGAAAAAATCAAAAACAGTAGATGCCGGCATGAATTTAGCAATCAGGGAACAGTTCTACACTGCTGATGGGAATATAAACTAGTACAGCCACTATGGAAAACAATGTGGACAGTCCTTAAAGAAATAAAAGTAGACCTACCACTTGATCCAGCAGTCCCACTGCTTGGTATCTACCCGGAGGAAAAGATGCTTGCACATACATGTTTATAGCAGCACAATTCATGATTATAAAATCATAGAACCAACCCAAATGTCCATCGATCAACTAGTGGATAAAGAAACTGTGGTATATATTCACAGTATAATACCACTCAGCCATAAAAAGGAATGAATTGAAAGCATTTGCAATGACCTGGATGAGATTGGAGACTATTATTCTAAGTGAAGTAACTTAGGAATGGAAAACCAAACATTATATGTTCTCACTGATATTTGGAGCTAAGCTATGAGGATGCAAAGACTTAAGAATGATACTGTAATGGAGGAGCATACCCAGCTCCCAGAGCTCAGAGGTTCTTGGCTTCTCTTACCCCAAAGAATGGGGAAAGGGTCCTGGAGCCTGAATAAATATCATGGAACCAAAGAGTTTTGCAGAAGAGCAATTTATTAGACAGAGAGGGGGGTGGGCAGCTCCAACACTGTTGTGGGAGGGGAACCCAGAAAGGGAAATTCCTTCAGGTAAGGAGCAGCTGAAGTTTTAACCCTTGAGTTATTCCCTCCCCATTCATGTTCTCTTATAGTGAGAGGAGTTCTTTCAAACTTCCTCTGGAGTGATTGATCTTTGACTCTGATACCAGATTGGCTACTTGGTCCACAGCCTTGAGTTACAAAGCCCCCTCCTCCCAGAGCTTTCAGTGTGATTTTGGGACAAAGGAGCCCCACCTGGCTTTCCCTACTTAGCCCCCACGTGGGAAATCCAGACAAAGAACTTTACATTTGAAACCCCTCTGGTCTCCAGATGGAGGTGTGGAGCCAGCAGATTCCTTCACCTGAAACTCCTCCCCTAGGGGACCTGGGTAGAGAATGTCTTTAACAAAGTCCCTCAATACAATGGACTGTGGGAACTTGGGGTTAGGGAATAGTGGGAAGAGGGCAAGGGATAAAAGACTATAAATATGGTACAGTGTATACTGCTCAGATGATGGGTACATGAGGAGCTCCCAAATCACCACTAAAGAACTTACCATGTAACCAAATACCACCTATACCCCAATAACTTATGGGAAAAAAATGGATGCATATTTGAGGAGAATCTTTGTCCAAGTGTTAGGGGAAGGACCTTTCTATTTGTTGTTTTCATAAGGTACAATGTATATTTTTAGAAGATTCAAAACTCTAAGAGCCAGGTATCTGTCAGATGTGTTGGTAATGGTGCTTTTATTTTCTACCCAACATAGCATTAAATAATTGTCCTATATTACTTCCATTGAGTTCTCAGAGCTCTGTTATAAACTCTTTGTTTGTATTGTTTCAGTGATTTGAGTCATAAATGGAAATTCTTATCCCTGTCTTTCTGTCTTAGGAAGAAAAATTAGAAATATGTTAAAAGGTTTTTATTTCATTGAACTTTGAGGACATGGTTTGGTCAGTGCTTCTCATTAAGAAGTGAGCAGTCTTCCTCTTTTATACCCACATTGATGGGAATGATTTATATATCTATATCTATCATTTATTTTTCTTACCTGAGATACTGGTAAGTATATATATATATATATGTGTGTGTGTGTGTGTGTGTGTGTGTATGTGTGTGTGTACATATATATTTTTTCTTACCTGGGATACTGATAGGTTAGCTTCATTTGTTTGATATCTGACAAGGAAGCAAGCATGGAGATAATCCTATGATACAGTACAAGCTATAAAGACTGAAGACTACCTCATGATTTGCTCTTTTCCCTTTGGTTTATCCTACACAAATAATCTTCTGGGAATAAAAGGTCCCAAGACTTGCTGAAACCAGCACCATCAGTTCGCCGAGTTCATTAGTTCACAGATGAAGCCATTTCTCATATGACAAAAGGTCAAGAAGATGTTACTTCTTACTCTGACTGTATTGTTCTAAGTTCCCAGGAAGCTTAGAAATCACCTATGTGCTGAATGTAAGCAAAACTGAATAATAATGCATTTGGAACAATAAAGAGAGGAGGAAAGAGATTGTCGTGCTTATAACAAAGGAGAGCAAAAGGGATGATAGTAGATAATTCCCCTTCAGAATCTGGAAAATTATCAAATTATATGCGATACTTGACTTCTAGGGTTCAGTTCTCTGCTTTTATTCAGCACCATAGGGAGGTAGGAGAACCTGAGGGGATTGAAAGCTGCTTACCAGGGACCCGACTCCTCTACTTGGCAAAGATCGTGGTGCCTAAAATGCCCGACCAAAACAGCAGCACTCCTTGCTTTATAGTGACCATAAGGGTGGTCAAGTGTGAACTGATGAGAAGCCCTTGTAAATGTTTTGGAATAAATAAGATGCTGAAACTCCTACAAAACCTCCAAAGGAAAATAAATTGAATTTTATGCTGGTCAACAGTGTAGAGACTCAGAGCAGATTTAAATAGATTTAGAGAAATACATATATCAACTCTTGGTTCTGAGAGTTGAGAAATACATTTCATACCTGCTACGTTTGAAAAAGATAAAGGTAGCAAACATGTCAATAAAAAGCTGAGCATATGCTCGGAAGCTATGACACAAGTAAAACAAATGGGCTTACCTAGACTATAGCTAACTGTTCAGGCTTGGCACAACCTCTGGTGATGAAAATAGTGCCCATCACATAGATTATGTATTTAATAAAAGCCATCAGCAAGTCCTGTAATTTCTGCTTCCAAGGTGGTCATTATAATAACAATGGCAGTAGCTAGCATTTATTGATCTCTTTCTCTTAGCTAAAGATGCTTATAATCATTTTCTATGTGTTATTATCTAATCCTGCACAAAGCGAAAAGTAACCGAGGCAGATCTCAATGAATTTAAAAGTTTATTAAGCAAAGATTAAGGATCATGATCCATGACACAGCTTCAGGAAGTCTTGAGAACACATGCGCAAGGCAGTTGGGTACAGCTTGGTTTTACATGTTTTAGGGAGACATAAGACATAAATCAATATGTGAGCTATGCCTTGGTTCAGTCCAGACAGGTAGGGCAACTGCAAGTGGGGGAACTTAAAAGTCATGGTGGATTCAAAGATTTCCTGATTGGCAATTGGTTGAAAGGGTTAAGCTCTGCCTGAAGAGTTGAAATCAGTTTGAGATAAGGTAAAGAGGGTGTTGTGGAAGCCAATGTTCTTGTCGTGTAGCTGAATCCTCCAGTGAGTAGGCTTCAGAGAAAAGAGATGTGACTATTCTCTCACATCTTACTGAAGGTGTTAGACTCCTAGAAAGCCCTAGTAAAGGAAGGAGATTATAGACTGCAGAATTTCACCTCCAAGAGACAGCTTTGTAGGACCATTTCAAAATATGTTTCTTTTAGAACCCTGCTATCTGTCGTGTAATGCTATACAAGAGTCAGGTTGGAATTGAGTGTCTATGGTTACAGAAGCAGTTCTGTCAGTCTTAGTGTTTCTGGGTTTTGAGGTGCAGGGGAGCACTCAGCTACCCTAAAAGAATGTTTTTCCAGGCTCTTGGTCTCTCACTCACCCAAGAATGAGAGAAGGACCACAGCATGGTGCATACACAAGAAAACATTGGACTCCAAAGAGTTTTTGCAGACAAGTGATTTATTTAGGCAGAGAAAGAAATAGGAGAGAGAAAAAGATGAGAGAGAAAGCTTCCACGAAGAGTGTGGAAGGGGACCCAAATATGGAATCATGGAGAAAAAGCAGCTTCCATGAGGATTGTGGAAGTGGATCCAAAGATGGAGTCCCAAGGGGGTGTGGAAGAAGGAGACTTTTAACCTAGGAGGAATTCCCTTCTTCTTCAAGCCCCCGGCCAATGAAAAGAGTTCCTTTAAACTTCCACTGGAGTGATTGAGTTTGATTATTTCCCCACACCCTCAAAAGTTAGACAGAAACTGTTAAGTCTTCTGGATGGAAAGAGGGGAGGGGGGCATTGGAAAGTTCTTGCCCCTGAAACTATACCCCCTTATGGACCCAGGAGGAGACTGCATTCTCAGACCCCCCCTCTGAACAGGAAAGTTCAACTTCTGTTGGAACACGGGCGTTGACTGCTCTTTACGTCCTGCTGAAATAGGGCATAGAAGGGGCCCTGCAGTCGAGGTTTCCTCCAGAGGGGAGACTTTCAGGGGTGCAGGTTGATTCTGAGGTCCACTATAGAGCTCATGAGCCAAGGACATTTGGGATTCCAGTGGCAGGATTATTTGTGACTGTAAGGTTCTAGAAGAAATGAATGTGACAAAAAGGTTATAGAGGAGGGACCCAGAGGCCAACAATTATAGAATGGTTATAACCATGCCTAGGAGATGTTAAACAAGCTTCACAATACTGTTTCTTGAAGGTCTCTAGCCCTGTGTTTGATTGATTCCTGAGTTCTTTAACTATGTTTAAAACAACATTTAACTGTTTACTATTTTTCCTAGAAAGAGGCAGGTTCCCTTCCTCTCTGTTGTTAGCAGATTTGGGGCCCTTTTTACTTTGAAGAGCTGTGACAGCTAAAGAGTTAAGCTGTTTTGCAGAGAGATCTGCCTTTGCAGAGAAAATCAACAACTTTTTAATGTTATTAATTAACTCCTGAGATAGCTTACAGTAACTGAATAGAGATAGTAACTTTCCTAATACCAGCACTGAGTTTTTCTATTATTCAACCTTCCTATGAAAGGAATAATTGGAGTTTGAGAGATAGCAAAGTTAAGAGTTACAGTCCTGTTCATGCCAGGATACAAATTAGACTCATAAGGAGTTAGTTTCCTGGGGATCATGTTGGAAAAGCAGGTGATGATCCTCTAATGGCTTGCAGGTGTATGAAAGGTTGTCTCCTGGAATTTCAGGCTGTGGAGTGGAGGGTCTTCGACTTTCTTCAGGGGGTGTCCAAGGCGTCAGCTGAGTGTGACGAATCCATGAGTCAATTCCCACTACGTTAACTGCCATTGAGGTAGACAGAATAATCGAAAATGGTTCTTCCCAAGATGGGCCTAGAGAGGGAGAGTCTTAGGGGAGAGACTTAACAAGCACCAATTCTCCAGGGTGGCACCTGCCCCAGGAACCCTCAGTCCTGCCATTGGGTCATCTGATCAGACACCTCAGGCCCTGGGGACCTTTGTTTCCAGGGACAGTGTGCTTTTCAGTAATTCCTTTGGCACAGTGGGCCTGGATGAGGTGGTGCTCCATTTCTCTGGGGACACTTTCCTCATAAAATGTCCCTTCAGACCACACTGGTAACAAGCTTGGCCAGACTGGCAGCTAACTCAAATGTTTCCCTCATTTGAGCCCCTGGGGTCTGTTTGCCTGAAGGCCATAACTAAATCAGCAGCCTTTCTCTGATCTCTCCTGTTCCTTTCAGCCTGCTCCTTCTGGTCTCTGTTATAAAACACCTAGGTTGACTGGTTCAGTCATGATTCTAGATTCTGTTCTGGCCCCAAGGCCAGCTTCTGAAGCCTCCTCCTGATATCTACTGCTCACTGAGTAATAAATTTGCCCTTTAGTATTAACTGACCCTCAGTGGAGTCTGGTGACAGGGGAGTGTACTTTCTTAAAGCCTCTCACAATTGCTCAAAAAACCTTTTGGATTTTCTTCATTTTGGAGGCCAGGTGTTTTTTCCCACTCAGCAGAGGGTAATTTGGCTATGCTGTTTGGCAGAGAAAAATGAGCCACTTCTTCCTTAAAGATTGTGTGTCAAATTGGTTCCAATCCTCCAGGATACATTTTAATGGGGACTTGATCTTGGAAAGAGAAGCACCCATCTGAAACTGAACACAAGGGATGCCAGCATCCCTGGTTATTCCACTTGAACTGAGGCATCCCACAGATAAGAGTACTGGGTCTGAGGCATCACTCAGTCAGTACCTCAAAATTTCAGTGTGCCCAAGATGCATGATCATCTTTTGGGGAGCCTCCCATGTATTGGATTTGAATGATGCCTACCAGCATCATGGGAAATTACTCACTGTCTGCATGACCTCCAGTGACTACCATAGAGGCATGATGGGCTGTTGGGTTGGGTAGTCACGTACCAGTGAGTCCTTGACGGACGAGGCCAGTGGAGCTCAGGAGATGGTACCAATATTCCCTAGCAAAAGTCCAATTTACACAGGCCAGATTATAAAACTGCCCTAGAAGGGTAAACTTCTAGGGAGGGACCCTTGGAGCACACAATTCAAAGAAGGCAGGCTGAGTGGCCGAGGCTGGAACAATACCCTCAGGACCTCATTTTCCATTGTAGGAAAATGCCCTTAGGGTTGTGAGGCCTGCAATTAGCTATTGGGTCCCTAGACTCGGTTTAACTGTGATGTTCTAGACGGAAAAGTTCTACCATAGAGCGCCAATCCTAAGCAAGACAAATTACACACGAAACAAAGTCCCACAGCCTTTGGCTTCTGAATTTCCCTAGAAGATTTCCCCACTTCAAGACTGACTCCACCAGGAATTTGAACCAGGTAACTTTGCAGCTGCCAGCCCTACACCTTAACCCCTTCACCATTTGGCCACTTGTGTTAAAGCAAGGCAGAATGCTTTTGTAAGTCTTATCTGAATGAGAATGCTGCACCCTGAGGTGGTGTGTCTGGACACCAGCGTGGCCATGATCATCTCTGACCACAACTTGTCCTTCGTGGCCTGCCAGATGGCCCTGCATGCAAATATGGCCTCGCAGGTGCACTGCAGCCGCTCCAACCCCACTGACTACCTCTCCAAGTGGATTGCCGGGCTCCGCCAGCAGATCTGCGAGGAAGCCCCTTACTCCAACCCCAGCCTGCCTCTGGTGCACACCCCGGCCCATGCCAAAGCCCCTGCACGGACTCCAGCAGAACCCACGCCTGGCTACGGGATGGGGCAGCAGAAGCTCCTCATCTCCTCCGTGGAGGACTTCACCGAATTCGTGTGAGGCAGAGGCCGGCCCCGTACAGTATTGTGTGTCGGTGAAATAACGTCCTGACGCTATACGCAGACAAAGGCAAAACACACACACACACACACACACATACACACACACACACACACACACAACCTGAAAGCCGGGCAGGGCTTACAGCCAGCCGCCATTTTTTTCCTTCGGCTGGTGCACTGAGAGAAAAAACCTGCTTGCCACTGTGATTTTAAAAGCTGGGCATGGGTCACACAGGCGGCTTTCCTTTGCAGCTGCTGCTGGGCCGACTGTGAGTTGTGGGAACCATGCCCCATCCCTGCAGCTTTCCTTTTGCCATGTTGACCCCGCCAGAACCACGTGCGTGCTTGGGCCCCTCCCTCAGCCACTGCTTCCCTGGCTGCTGCCCACACAGGGACCCCCACCTGTCAGGCAAACTCCCTGGGGGAACCTCCCCCGTTCTGCCCGTGACTGCGGTTTTTAACAGCCTGGTTCCACTGCCTGTATGTGTCCGGTTCAGCTGCAGCTGTGTGTGGACCCAGTACAGGCTTTGTTCAGTGTCACAGTTCCAATCAGGCTCTGCCTCCGGGACTGAGCGGCAGTTTCACCATCCCAACTCATGATCTGAATGTGCGGGCCAGCAAGCAAGAGAGCCCACAAAAGCACTTCCCCGCTTTGCTTTTTTAAGTGCTGCTGCTCTGCTAAGCATGGGCAGCAGGAGTGTTTGGGGAAATCTCAGCATTTAAAGCCTCCGTGCCTGGCTTGGCCACACCTTGCCCCCTCCCCTCTGCTTTACTCCAGCCCGTGGGTGCCTGTGACTGCAGCTTTTAACTTCCCAGGCCCACTGTGGTCCCAGTTCCTGGATGGCAAGGAGTGAAAGGCCTGGGGGAGTGCTCACCTGCTCTGCCCCACAGACTCAGTTTATAGCTGGAACACACAGCCAGGACACCCAGTAACTGCAGATAGTATCTACCTGCCCCACCTCCCACAGGTTTTTGCTTAGAGATGCAGCCCAGAGAGAGCGAGGGAAAGCAGAGAGAGCTTGGAGGAATAAAACTGAGCCTTTAATTCTGGCTGGCCCATGCCACTTAAAGCACCCTGCCCCCATGGCTTGGTGCTGCCGCTCCTGGTCTTTAAAGCAACAGGACAGAATTTTAAGTGAGAGAGAGGGGCATCAGATATAACTCACCCCTCCCATGTGCTTCCTTATGCTGGCTCCTGGCTGTACCTGGCTCCTAACTGCCTCCTCCTGGCTGGCTTGCTACTAATTGTTTCCGGGTTTTGGGGTGGAGGGGAGCACTTAGCTCCCTTGAGAAGATGTTTTTCCAGGCTCTTGGTCTCTCACTCACCCAAGAATGGGAAAGGGACCGTGGCATGTGTGCGCAAAAGAAAATATTGGACCCCAAAGAGTTTTTGCAGACAAGTGATTTATTTAGGCAGAGGAAGAGAAAAAGGAGAGAGAAAAAGATGAGAAACCTTCCATGAAGAGTGTGAAAAGGGACCCAAATATGTAATCCTGGAAAGGAAAGCAGCTTCCACAAGGATTGTCGAAGGGGATCCAAACAGAGTCCAAAGGGGGTGTGGAAGAAGGGGACTTTTAAACTCGGAAGAATTCCCTCCTTCTCCAAGCCCCCAGCCAATGAAAAGAGTTCTTTTAAACTTCCACTGGAGTGATTGACTTTGATTATTTTCCCATGCCAGCAAAAGTTAAACAGAAACTGTTAAGTCTCCCAGATTGAGAGAAGGAAAGGGGGCACTGGGAAGCTCTTGCCCCTGAAACTATGCCCCTTCGTGGACCCAGGAAGAAAATAAGTTCCCTCGTTAGGATCTCTATTTTAATGGTAATGGTGGTCAGTTATGCCTGAACTCTAAAGAAAGGTGAGTATAATGGAGTGTGTGTAATCTCCACTTTTATGCCATGGTATGAACTAGATTTTCAGGTTTTGTTAGCTCCCCTTGGCCAGTCAGTTGGAGGGCTTAGAATTTTATTTTTGGTTAACATATGTTATAAAGAAGAGTATATTAATATCCCAATGTTACAGCATTGGAAATTGAAACTCTGAGAGAATGAGAAACTTGCCCATTTCAAATCCATTGACTCTCCTCCATACACTTTGTCACCACCTTAATATGGGCCAATCATTCCTACTTTGATTACTGCAGTAGCCTCCTGGTGGCTTCCCTGTGTACCCTCTTGCCTCTTTCTCTGCCTGTTTCCAGCAGGATATCCAGAGTGAATTTGTAGAAAGTACATTGGAATCTATCCCCTTCCTAATCCTTCTGGGATTTTTCATTCCCTTCTTGTTACTGTGGCAGTCTGGATTCTAGTTATAATCTCCAGGGTCATCTCATAGCATTCTTCCCTTTTTGCTAATTTAACTGGTCTTTTAATTCTAGAAACACTGCTTAGGATCTTTGCATATAGTATTGCCTCATTTGATCTTCCCATTCTGGTTAGAATTAGATTCAGCGGCAATTGGCGTAAAACTCCAACTAACAGTAGCTTAAACTCAGTAGAAGTTTACTTTTCTCACATGAAATTTCTAGTAGATTGTCAATGCTCTATGATGTCAGGGTGATGTCACGGTCTGGGTTACTCTGCTGTGTGTGGCCTCTTTCATAATCCAAGTTGGCATCATTTATCTTCCTGGTAGTAAGATGATTGAAGGAAAAGAGAAGAAGAACACTTAAGGGAAGTTCTAGATATTGTCAAAGGATGTTTCAGCTTGCAACCTAACAGCTGCTAGAGCTAATGACTTAGCAGCCATGCTAAGCTGTGAGGGAGGTAATTTTCCTTTATTGGAGTCCATAAAGCACTTGGCGTATCATTTAACAAAAAGAAAATATGGAATTATAGTTACACTTACAATGATGACTATTCTCTTCACTACTTCAAATGTATTCCCTGCTGCTTTATTTTCAGGCTTTTTGACCTATACAATAACTTCTCACTTCAAGGACAATTCAATGTATTAGTGTATTCTTTTAAAAAGACACTTTACATAGCAATTAAACTGACACGTATAATAGTAGCACAACACATGATTCAACTGGTATAATGGCAGTGTGAACAGATATGACAAAGTTGGCATATGTGCAGGCAATGACAACTACCTCACTCCTATTGCCCAGTAATAATCAGGATTATTACAGTCATGCCATCCCAATTTTAGAAATGTTAAGATGTGAAAAACAATATATTTAGCTGTTTATTGCCTTTCATGCCTTAGAAGAATGCAAACTTCTTGAATACAAAGGCTTTACTTTATTCACTATTTTATCTCTAATACCTGGACAGTTGTCTAGAGCATTTTCATTCAATATATATGTCAGACTTGTTGAAAGACTGAATGAAAGACTGCATTATTCTCTATGATAATCTAAAAAAACTCCAACTAACAGTAGCTTAAACTACTCAGATAAGGGCTCAAAATCTTCATCTAATCAAGGAGCAGCTGAAGATAACACTAATGGAAGCTGAAGTAGACTTTCTGTATCTACAGGTTCTGTTTCTGGAGATTTAACAAACTACAAATAAGAAATATTTAAGAAATAATAATAAAGTAATAACACAGTAATAAAAATATTACAAATAAAGCAATACAATATAACAATTTCATAGCAGTTACATTGTATTAGTATTATAAATAATCTAGAGATGTTTGAAAGTATACTGGAATGTGTGTAGGATATAAGCAAATACTAGACTTTGAGTATCCTTGAATATTGGTGTCCTTGGGGGTCCTGGAACCAATCCCCTGAATATGTTGAGGAGTAACTATATAGTCTCAGGTACAGCCAGACCTCTAACAAGAGCCAGAGACTCATGGAGCATAAGAACTCTTGAAATAAAGGTGCTACTCACAGGACAGCTCCCCTACTATGGCTGGGTACAGGAATCACCACAAGCGGATTGATGTGGGTACCGTTGGGAGAAACTGACTAAAAACAAAATCTTCTCCCAACCCAGAAAAACCTCTCCCTAAAGGTAGAAGAGAAAGAAACCCATTTTATTATTAAATAACCAGAATTATTAATAGCCAGAATATAATATACATCATGCAATTCATTTAAGTAATCAAAAAGAGAAATCTCAGCCCTTTCGCAAGCCAGGCAGATACAGCCCATTACATACATGTTCTCAAGATAAACAATAACTAATTATTAAGAGGACTTCAGAACGCCATTTGTCACACATAGTTCATTTTAAGTTTATCTGGTAGAGTGAACATCTGCATTAGCTTATTAACTTTGTTTAAAGGAAAAACAAACTTCTCGTATTTTTTGAAAGGAGGTAGTTTTGGAACAATGCACCCAATGAAGTTAGACTTATATTCTCTCACAAAAACTGGGAGATAGGAGTGCTAGTTTTTTTGATAATTGCATTTCAAAGAGATGATTCTCAGGTTCTTGAGAAATACATTCCTGTATTGTAAAGCTGGAAAGAGGTTAATGGAACTTTTGCAAGAGACTTAACATTTCTAAGAGACAAAGAATTTACAAGTTTTGTGAAGGAAGTATCCTAAGAAAAGAGTGGGGGTTGTTCTCTTCCTTTATTTTCAACAGGGAGCATTAAACGCCTTGTTTTTAAGTTGTATTTTCCCTTATAGTACCTGCAGGGCAAACAGACTAACATCTTAGTTAAACCATGGACCTTGCATTGATCAATCTGACATTGAGTAAAAATGGAATATTTGCCATGTGTCCAGAACTGTGTAGGTGAACCAAAGTATTCAAAAAAAGTCTCTGACAATCACTACCTTAAAAAATTATGACTTTCACCACCCCAAAATTATTTTACACATTTTGAGATGAAGCTGCCTGGGTTTTGGTGGTTTCTATAAGCCAAGGCAATAGATTAAAAAATGTGGCTTGTTTCTGAAACCATCTTCACAAAAATTATAACAGTGAGAAAATTATGACAATGAAAGAGATCTGACCTACCCCATTACACCTTGTTTGTAACCTCCAAGTTGTCCTTGTTCATTCCTGGGCATAACTGAACTAAATTTGGGGAAAAATTTAGTTTATAGTTTTGTTACCAGTGGCAAATCTGTACGGGTCCGCGGCAACCTCCATTCTTGCTTCCTCAGAAGAAAGAATTCTACTGAGGGGCATAAGGCAGCAGAGACTGAGGCAAGTTTTTGAGCAGGAGTGAAAGTTTATTAAAAAGTTTTAGGATAAGAAGGAAAGGAACTAAATACACTTGAAAGAAGGCCAAGCAAGTGACTTGTGAGAGTCGAGTGCACGGTTTGAACCTTTTGACCTGGAGCATATATCGGGATACTTTCAGACGGTTGTGTCTCTTCCCTGATTCTCTCCTTGGGGTGAGCTGTCTGCGTGCAGAGTGGCCTGCCAGCACTTGGGAGGGGCTGCAGGCACGGTGTGTTTACTGGAGCTGTACGGTGTGAAATACACACGCTCACTTGAGGCATTCTTTCCTTACCAGTTAAGTGTTTCTACAAGGTCATATACCAGTTAAACTCCACCATTTTGTTTTGCACACGTTTGTACCCACTTGCCCCACTCGTGGATCTTATTGGGAAGCTGATCACCAGTTTCGGGTTTTTCTGTCTACTGGAAGACTGCCTTTCCCTGATACTGGGTGTGACCAATTACTATTGTAGAGAGAAAGCTTAACAACTACCTGACCGTCACCTGACACTCCTGGTGCCATGGGACGGGAGGTCTCCTGCTCCTGCCATGCTCATGTCTGCCTGACTACCTACTGTAACAGTTTAACTTCAAAACAAAGATGATAACATCTCTTTCCTAAGCAAACCTAGGGATAATACTGCCTTTGTAAAACGCATATTAGCCATGAGATTAGATATTATGGTTTAGGGGATACGCAGTCAGAGGCTGTTAAGATTCCACACCTCTCCAATTACTCCTACTGATAGCATTACTTGTAAAACCTAACATTGGTGCTGGAGATATTTTTCAGACCCTATACTTGATGGATCAGCTGGCACCACCCAAACTGGTAAACTGGCTCAACTAGCTCTACTATCCTACCCAAGAACAGAAGAGAGCAAGAAAAACCCGCTTCTGCCCCCTATGGTTGTTGTCTCTGACCTGACCAACCAATCAGCACTCTCCACTTCCTCGCCCCTGACCCACCCAATTATATTTAGAAATTATACTCTGAATTTTGGGGGAGGCTGATTTGAATAATAATAAAACTCTAGTCTCCCATTCAGCCAACTCTGTACGAATTAAACCCTTTCTCTATCTAAATTTCCCTGTCTTGGTAAATTGGCTCTGTCTGGGCAGTGGGCAAAGAGAACGTATTGGGCAGTTATATTTCTATTTGAATTCTATATTAACAATCCTAAATCTAGTGCACCTTTTAAATTTATGCATTCTGGCCTCTGCTTTCCTAGCACTTCTTATAATTTTTTATTGTTAGGAATAGACTTTAATGTTTAATGTTGATTATTAGGAATAGACTTTATCCTAATGTAGATATTTGATCTATTTGTGGTACCCTATTTGGGCCTGAAGAAAGAGGTTTAAAGTCTTTTTGTTGCAATGGAAATTATTTGTATTTCATTTTATATAGTTCTTCCTCATTTTCCTGGAATGGAGATAAAATTTATAAGGATCAATTTATAGAATTACTGGAATTATTAGAATTACTTATTTTCTGTGATAATTATAAATGGGTCATAAAAGCATCACTACTACAGACTGTTGCAGTAGTGTTGGATATATTTATTATTTTTAAATATAAATGTCAGAGACAGCTAAGAATCTCTTGCTTGGATAACTCTGTTTTTAGATGTCACTCAGTTATAGGCTCTGGAGCCAAGTGAGGACATGGGCAAGGATCTGAGGATTTATTCTGTCAAAATATATTTCAAAGGAGGCCAAGGCAGGTGGATCACAAGGTCAGGAGTTCGAGACCAGCCTGGCCAAGATGTTGAAAGCCTGTCTCTACTAAGAATACAAAAATTAGCTGGGCGCGGTGGCACTCAGGAGGCTGAGGTAAGAGAATCACTTGAACCTGGGAGGTGGAAGTTGCAGTGAGCTGAGATCATGCCATTGCACTCCAGCCTGGGTGACAGAGTGAGTCTCTCTCTCTCTCTCTCTCTCTCTCTCTCTCTCTCTCTCTATATATATATATATATATATATATATATAACTCAAGGGGTGAGAGAAGTAAGAAAAAGGGTGAATAAAAATGACTGGAAAAAGCCCAAAGTCTAAAAATACAATACATGAGCAGAGTTCTTGGAGAACTAGGGCAGTGATTCTCAGTGCTGGCTGCACAGTAGAATCAATAATTCCTGTGTCTTACCCCAGATCATTAAATTAGTCTCCCAGGAGTGGGATCTAAGCACTGGTGTTTTCTTTTTCTCTTCTTTCTTCCTGTCCACTGTCCTCCTTTCCTCTTTCTGGGATAAAATTTTCCACATGAGTCTAAAATGCAGCAGAGTTGAGAAATATTAGCTAGGTTGGGAAAACAGCAAATTGATGTTCATGTAGAGAAAATATTAGAGAAGAACAGAAATAAGCATGTCTGAGAATACACAGAAATTGAAATATTGTTCTTCTAAAACATCCATGAGTCCTTATAGCTTAAAGAAGTGTTCATGACAAAAAAAAAAGTAATGAATGATTGACTGACCATATTCAGGGAACATATGAAAACCCTTTTTCAGTCTTAAACTACAACCTCAGGGGATTTTTTGATAGGACTCTTAAAATTGGATAAAATAAGAAAACAGTAGTAAAACATAGTAAAACTATTATGCAAGGACCAGAATGAGCATATTTACTCTATGTGTAATCAATGCATAAATTGTACTCTATTACAACTTTTTTCTATCTTGATTACTTATGTTCTATTTCTTATAAACTCTTGTAACAGGAACTGTTACAGGAGCTAATATCCTCTCCTTAAAATAAGAACTGAATTGACCGTCCAGGGAATCTAATTATTATCAAGTTTATAAGGGAAATAAACCATCAAAATATATGAAATATCTGCACTGCACTATCTTTTCCTGAAGTTTTATGGGAAAAGCTTAAGTAGCAAATACTAAGTTTGGTATTTAAAAACACTCCAGCTGTCAAGTCCACTAGCTGTGACAACTCCTGGTAGTGAAAACTTCAGCCCCTCATCAGTACCAGTTTCTAGTCATCCCAGTCAACTGAGAAGTGTTTCTTTTTTCTCAATCTGTCCTAAAGAGAAAAATGGGGAGGGAAAGCGAGAAGTTGAATGATGTACCACTACTGTGAGAAAACATGTCACCATGAGGGTAGCTCATTACATGGTGTGTAATAGACAGCCTTGGTTATCTTAGCTTCCATTTCAGCCCCTCACTCATTTTACAACAACCATGATGTTCAGGTAAGATTGGTCCCATGTCTAAACCCTGCCTGGTAACAGCCTATTCACAGAATGAATCCTCTTCTTGCCACAGTTTAAAATAATCTCCCGCTCACAGTGATTGTTACAGGAAAGGGTAGGTAACCTAAGTTGAACCAATCAGAGTGAGGGTCCTGATGAGATGGAACTAAAAGATGGTTTATGGTTTACACACCTCATATTTGATAACAGGCAGAACTAAGAAAGTCTCAGAGAAAATGGACCTGGAACTCTGATTTTAAAAAGTGTGTGAGGTCTGTTTGCGCTGTATTTTTAGTAACCTGTGCTAATGCAGTCCTTTTATTGTTGAAACCAGTTTGAGCTGTGTTTTTGATTAGTTTCAAACAAAAGTATCCTCCCTGATAAAATAGCTACCATTCAATGTGCTAGGGATTTGGAAAAATATCACTTGCTTATGTCACTTAATTTACTTTTTAGAGGCTAATCTCTGCTCAGTATTCCATTTCTTTCTTTTCTATCATAATTTCTGCATGATTTGCATTCATTCTTTCTTATGGATTTATTCTTAACCCCTTAACTGTGTTTATCCCAATGCTTTTTACGTGGTCAAGTATCTCCCATTAAAAACCAAACACATTAGCTGGTCATGGTGGTGCATGCCTGTAGTCATAGCTACTCACTTGGGAGGCTGAAATGAAAGGATCCTTTGAGCACGGGAGATGGAGGCTGCAGTGAGCTATGTTTATGCCACTGCATTGCCTGAGTGACAGAGTAAGACCTTGCCTCTTAAAGAAACAAAAACAAAAACAACTTCAGCCAACCTCTCATTGTTCATCAATTGTTACCTTTAATCTTTCTCCTTGAAAGTCAATTTTTTTCTAAGGAATATCTATGTGTGCCGTATTCATTTCTTTACTTCCTACTCTTTCCTAGCCAATGATTTCCTTGTTTCTAAAACAAACCAGCATTTTTGCATTGTTTATGTTACTTGATTTTTAGGAGCAATTGACTCTTTTGGTTACTCTCTTCTTCCCAAAATACCGTTCTCAACTGATTTTCATGGCACTACACTCCTTACTTTCATTTCTTGCTCTGATATTCTTTTTTGACACTTTTGTAGGCTTCTTTTCTTTCATCGGGCCATTAAGTATTAGAATCATTTAAACCTCAGTCTTAGCCCACTGTGTTCTAACTCCAGATTATCTGCCTAGATGGCTTCAGTCATGCTCAATGTTTCTTTCAATATTTTACAAACACAGTACACATGTACCACCCAAACCTCTCTATAGCCAACCAACTCCTGCTTGATATAAACAATTGTCTAATCAATATAATTGCATTTATGAAAGGAATCTCAAACTTAACCTATCAAAGTCAAATTTATAATCTTCTTGCCTCTAAACCTGGCCTTTTGTAGTATCTCTGTGTCACAGATATAGTCATAATCTAAGTAGCTAGCCAAAATGTTGGAGTCTACTGTCTTATACTGTCTGTCAAGGCTATCATAAGGTTCTTTCCATTTTACCTCCTAAATATCTCTTCAGTTCATCTGCATTTTCTTTCATTGCAAAAACCATGCTAGTACAAGTTTCCGTGATTTCTTGACTAGATTTCTGCTATGCCCTCTCAACGCATCTATTCAAGTCCAGTCTGGATGCTCTTCAACCTGTTTTCCACATTACTAAAAAGATAATCTTTCCTCATTAATGGCTTCCCATTCCATTTAGCATAAGGATAACATTCCTTGGTAAGGCATAAAAGGCCCTTTCTGGTATAGCCTTAACTATCCACCTCATTTCAAACTATACTCCTTCTTACTTCCTTGACTTCAAGTACCTTGTTTTTCCTCTATATATAACATTCTTCTAAGTTCCTTCCCACCACAGGGCCTTTACACATGCTGTTTCCTCCTAGCCTCTGTATTGTTAAGTCTTACCCATACAAATTATCTCGGCTCAAACATCACTTCTTTAGGGGAGTCACATTAGGTAAAAGCCCTCTAACACAGGGTGTTATAACACTCACCAAATTTGTAGTTTTATATTTTCTTATATAACCATTTCCCTAATGTCTGACCCTCCTTCTAGATTTCAGACTTCAAGAACTCAGGGATTATTTTTAGATAGGTTAACTGTTGTACACAGCTCTTTGCATCACATCTGGAACATGGAAGTGCTCAGTAAATATTTCTTGTGCAAAATAATCTTTACAACTCTGTTGAATGGGTATTATTATTATTTTCTTCCTTTTACACTTAAGGAAATTTAGATTTATATAGGTTAAAGTCTGAAAGTGCAAAGTAAGGACTCAAATCTATTTCTAGTATGAATTCACTAGTTGTACAGTAAAAAAAAATTGTCATTAAAGAATGACCCTCCTGTTTTTCACAGAGGAACCAAGTATGATAATATAATAAAGTATACATTTTAAAATACTGGTATTAATGAACCTGCTAAGGATATATGCTCTAAGTTCATATCCTAGAGATATATCTCTCTACTCTTTGTAATTAAGATGAAGTTAAGCAAATGGATTTCTCTTGGGGACAGCTGAACAGAGAATCATCATAGTTGTTATTATATATTACATGTTATATAAAAGAAACAATTTATAGATGAAATAGGTGTGAATATTATTTTTAATTGTATGTGGATCATTAGTTAATTCACCACCAAAAATCAAGCAACCTATCCTTTATTATGAACTTATCTTTATATATGTTGACATAAAAATCACAAGAAATTAAGTGTGTGTATGTGTTTTGTGATTTGGTTTCAACCAAGTCATTTCTCCTCAAAAGCAAAGTTCAACAACATACTTTCAGGGTGACCAGTTGAAAGTTTATACCTACAGAGATTTTATTAAATTAAAATATGAGAAAACTGTTGGCAGAAAATACTCATATCTCAGAAATGAGTCATCTGATTCTGAGAATATATTTTCGTAGTGGAGGTAGGCGGTGCAGAGTATTTTATCATATCCAGATAATTTAAAAGATTTTTTTTACCCTCTGAATAACCTTACATAACATAAAGGGAAACAAGCCAGGCAAATGAGGTATATAAGTTAAAAATCTTTGGAAAAATAAAAATAGAGTCATTTAGGAAACAATAATTTCTTAGCTCAGAGAGTTGGCTTTTGAGATAGCTCTGTTTCTTCTAAAGACTAACTGCAGATATGAAATGTCAGAATAGCAGAAGGGAAATTTAAAAGAAATTTTAAACTTAAGGCAAGTACAGCTAAACAGAAAGGTGAGTTGTCAATATTATTAACCATATCATTGAAGTGTCAAACTCTGTAAAATACTTGAAGAAATTTATTATGAGCCAAATAAAAGCAACCAATGGACCATGATGCAGTCCTCTGGAGATCCTGAGAACATGTGCCCAAGGTGGTCAGCCTACAACTTGGTTTTATACATTTTTAGGAAGGCATAACACATAAATCAATTTATAATTTTTAGGAAGGCATAACATATAAATCAATACATGTAAGATGTACATTGGTTTGTACAGAAAGGTGGGACAACTGGAAGTGGCCACTTCCAGGTTATAGGCAGATTCTAAGGTTTTCTGATTGGCAATTTGTTGAAAGAGTTATCTAGAAAGCTGGAATCAGTGGAAAGGAATGTCTGGGTTACTTTTATAATGCAGATAAAGCCTCCAGGTAGCAGGATTCAGAGAGAATAGGTTGTAAATGTTGCTTGCAAGACTTAAAGAGCCTGTTCTATTAATGTCTGTGTTTATATTGATGTTCATCGGCAGTGCCTGAATTCTAACAGAAAAGATGCTGTAATGAGGCATATATGACTCTCCCTTTTCATTATGGCCTTACCTAGTTTTTCCAGTTAACTTTGGAATGCCCGTGATTGAGGGGAAAGACCCATGTAGATGGTTGGGGGGACTTAGATTTTTATTTTTGGTTTAGAATTGTTATCTGATTAAACTAGTATAAAACATTCATTTTCTATTCCGCTAATTGCTATAGTATATAGTGAATGGTTTCCAGTCTAATGGCAAATGTAAGAAATGCATAGAAGTAAATGTTAGCTATCTTTTTTCTCAAGTATTTTTCAATGGAATATAATGATAAGATGGTAGAGAAGGTAGCCAACAGTTACTTCATTAACTTATCATTTATTAAAATGCTAAGGGGAAAACTGTTAACCTTTCAAGTGATTATACAGAGGACAGTGTTCATGCTAATTAAGTTTGCCAAAGAGGAAGACAATTCAGTCCACTCAGGTGTTAACAAAAAGCACTCTTTTGTCCTTTTCAAGGATAAAAAAAGATCTAATAATAGCCTAATTTATTTGCATCTATTCCTGACATTTCATGGAGGACTTTATTATCCTCTGTTTGTAAAGAGAAAAGTAAATAATTTAAGATGGTCTTTAACATGTGAACAAGAAATGTGATTCAGCAAATGTAGCTATTAGAATTTTTGGAATTTGTCCCAAATTTTGTCATCCAAATTACTGTAGGGAAAGATTTCTACTTTTATACTAATCCTAGAGACTAGGGGCTTATTGAATTCCAGCAAAGCTTCATTATAGAAGGGATGTCTGAAAATACAACAGAATTAGACCACTCAGTTACAGGTAGAAGGAGCAAATAGCAACAGAAAAAAATAATATTTTAGGTTTTTATTTTTTAAAATAGCAATTTTTAAGGTTTATTTTTGGATAAGCACAGATACACTATTTTTTATCGCTCTTCAAATCTGTGTCTAGTCTTTTGTACAATAAAAATTTATTTTTATAATGATGACCTTCAAGTTGTGAAAGATAAAAAACTTTGGTTGGATAGTTAACAAGATGGCTTTATTTAAGCTATTACAATAAGAAGAATATTCATGGATGAAAAATGTTAAACAGAAATTGTACTGGTTGGAATTAAATAGGCAAGACAGATTTTGTTTAAGACTACTGTAATAGGGGAGAAAGGCTGAGTTTCCAGGTGCTGGAGGACCTTACAGGGAGGTTGATCAATGTGATCCGGAATTTGTGTTTCTTAATTAACACTTATCTAAGTTAGGTACTGACTCTTACAGAGACAGAAAGATATGAGTGCATCTTTCTTGATTACTACATTTCAAAGGAGTGGCTCATAGCTCTTTGAAAACACTTGGGTTGTAAAATAGGCAAGAGGCTGAGAGAAGATTTATATCTCAAAGGGACACAGAAATATTTTTATAATTGCAAGTATTCTAAAACAAATGCTCTAAGGAAAAACAGATTGGGGCCTATAATAAGGTAGAAACTTGCCTAAAATTAAGTCAAACTGAGGGGAATATTAAAATGGTTTTGATCAGGAGCATCTCAAAAAAGAGGGAAGAAACTTGGTGTTTTATAAAACAAGGGAGACATTGAGGGAGTGGGGAGGTGGATCTTATCTAATTCATTGAGAAAGAATGGGAGTGATAGTTCTCTCAGAATATGTAAAGATCATTTCCCAGAATGCAAGAGAATGGGGATAGTTTTTAACCTTTCTAAATCATCTCATTGAGAGAACATAAGGTGAAGTTCAGCATCTTTAAACCAATGCAAAATTTTCTTTGTTTAAAGGATAATTAAATTGCTTTTAGTATTTTGTGCTTTCTTATTATCATTATCATTATACTTTAAGTTCTTTGGTACATGTGCAGAATGTGAAGATTTTTACATAGGTATACACATGCCGTGTATTCATTCTCATTGGTTTTGAAGAACATCTTTATTTTTGCCTTCATTTTATTGTTTATCCAATCAACATTCAGGAACCAGTTGTTCAGTTTCCATGAAGTTGTGAGGTTTTGAGTGAGTTTCTTAATCCTGAGTTCTAATTTGATTGCATTGTGGTCTGAGAGATTGTTTATTATGATTTCCATTCTTTTGCATTTGCTGGGGAGTGATTTACTTCCAATTATGTGGTCAATTTTAGAGTAGGTGTGACGTGGTGCTGAGAAGAATGTATATTCTATGGATTTGAGGTGGAGAGTTCTGTAAATATCAATAGGTTCACTTGGTCCAGTTCTGCGTTCAAGTCGTGGATTTCCTTGTTGATTTTCTGTCTCATTGATCTGCTAATATTGACAGTGGAGTGGTTGAAGTCTACCACTATTATTGTGTGGAGTCTAAGTCTCTTTGTAGGTAATTAAGAACTTGTTTCATGTATCTGGGTGCTTATGTATTGGGTGAATATATATTTAGGATAGTTAGCTCTCCTTGATCCTTTTACCATTATGTAATGCCCTTTTTTGTCTCTTTTGGGTTTTGTTGGCTTAAAGTCTGTTTATCAGAGACTAGGATTGCAACCCCTGCTCTTTTTTGCTCTCCATTTGCTTGTTAAATCTTCTATCTCTTTATTTTGAGTCTATGTGTGTCTCTGCACATGAGATGGGTCTCCTGAATACAGCACACCAATGGTTCTTGGCTTCTTATCTAGTTTGCCAGTCTGTGTCTTTTGATTGGGACACTTAGTCTGTTTACATTTAATGTTAATATTGTTATGTGTTAATTTGACCCTGCCATTTTGTTACTGCTTGGTTGTTTTGCCCTTTGGTTGGTGCAATTTCTTCACCGTGTTGTTGGCCTTTACCACTTGGTTCTTTTTTGCAGTGGCTGGTACTGGTCGTTCCTTTCTGTATTTAATGCTTCCTTCAGGAGCTCTTGTAAGGCAGGTATCTTAGTGATGAAATCTCTCAGCAATTGCTTGTCCATAATGGATTTTATTTCTCCTCCACTTATGATGCTTAGTTTGGCTGGATGTGAAATTCTGGGTTGAAAGTTCTTTTCTTTAAGGATGTTGAATATTGGCCCACATTCTCTTCTGGCTTGCAGGGTTTATGCTGAGAGATCCACTGTGAGTCTGATGGGCTTCCTTTTGTGAGTGACCCAACCTTTCTCTCTGGCTGCCCTTAGCATTTTTTCCTTTGTTTCAACCCTAGTGAATTCGACAATTATGTGCCTTGAGTTTGCTCTTCTTGAGAAGTATCTTTGTGGTGTTCTCTGTATTTCCTGTATTTGAATGTTGGTCTGCTTTGCTAGGTTGGGGAAGTTCTCCTGGATAATATCCTGAAGAGTATTTTTCAGCTTGGATTTATTCTCCCATTGTCTTCTGGTACACCAATCAAGCATAGATTAGGTCTTTTCACATAATCTCATATTTCTTGGAGGCTTTATTCATTTCTTTTCATGCTTTTTTCTCTTTTCATGCCTTCTCATTTTATTTCATTGAGTTGATCTTCAATCTCTAATATCCTTTCTTCTGCTTGATCGATTTGGCTATTGAAACTTGTGTATGCTTTGCGAAGTTCTTGTGCTGTGTTTTTCAGCTCCATCAAGTTATTTATGTTCTTCTCTAAGCTGTTTATTCTAGTTAGCATTTTGTCTAATCCTTTTTCAAGTTTTTTAGTTTCTTTGCATTGGGTTAGAACATGTTCCTTTAGCTCAGAGAAGTTTGTTATTACCCACCTTCTGATGCCTGCTTGTCAATTTGTCAAATTCGTTCTCGATCCTATTTTGCTCCCTTGCTGGTGAGGAGTTGTGATCCCGTGGTGGGGGACAGGTGTCCTGGTTTTTGATGGTTTCATCCTTTTTGCATTTGTTTCTTACCATTTTCTTGGCCAGGTTTCGCTTATGGGATACAACTTACTGAGCTTTGGTCTAGACTACTGATATTTGATGATTTGAATATTATCTTTGCTACTTAGTAACACTGATATCTTGGGGAAGTTATTGTATTTTGAGTTGCCATTTTCACATTTCATAGTGGAAATATCTCTATATTATAGCTCTGTTTTGATAATGAAACTAGATGGGAATAAATGAAATAAAAAATAAAGTTTCCGGCACTCATAGGTTCTTAGAGTAACGTTCTCTTCTTTACATTTGTGTTATAAATGAGGAACCTAACTCTCAGAAGTTAAGTGATCTACCCAAGACTGCACATTTGTCAGCAATACACCTGACACTTTCAATTCAAGTCATTTTAGCATTCAATGGGCTTCTACCAGGCTGACCTTTTTTTTCAAATGAGCACCATTTACAATCATCTCTTCCCCAATCCTGGGCCTTTCTCAGATGTAACTTATGCAACTCATTGCTTCCACTCCTTGCCTTCATCACTCAGTTCTTCGTGTTCTAAAGTAAACATTTTTTGGTGTGTTTGTTTTAAAAAATGCAAATGATTATCACAAAACATAGAGACAAAGACTTGCTAATTCAACTGTTAAACCCCTATGCTTCTACCTCATAGAGACCACCAGGTTTCTTAGAGTGGAAAAATATTTGTGTTAACTTACTTGTTACACTTTTTGTTTTATATTAGATGAGGATTCTCCTCTAGATTTATAATGGATAACTGACAGTGGAAAATTTGAGATATTTAAGATAATCTTATTATAATACAATGCAAAGTGGAACATTATATTAAAAAAATCCTAGCTTAATTTGTCAGTAATCTTTTAAATAAAATGTGAAAAGCCAACTGGTTACATCTAGAATACAGATAGCAGTCAAATGGGGCTAAAATGTGTAGTCTAGGGTTGAATAAATTCTAGCTCCCATGTACCCTAATCAGGATTTAAAATAACATTATTGCTGAAACCTCTTTCTGATGAATCCATTTTCACAGATGAATAATAATGGTTGGTAATTATAGCATGAAACTGAAATATTGCAGCTGAACTAGTCTTGGAAGAATGAAATGTTAGTAAACATTCCGTTAGTAGGATATTTACCCTAATTTTCTCCCTTTCTCCTTTCTTTATTTCAGATAGTTTCCCTGAAAGTCAGGAAACTACTGGGAAACCTATCAGAAGTGAGTTGACCAAGGCTAACTTGTCAAAATATATGATTTTAATTGCAGTCAATCCAAATGCAGATAGGAATCCTGAAACATGTTTTTTCACAACGTGCTTCTATGAATACTAACTTAAGCAAATAGAATAGGTATTACATGAACAATATGCTCTGTGGTCTGATATTGGGGAATTCTGGTTTAAACAAAATTAAATGTAGATCTTTCTAAAACCTTTATTGTACTTCTTTTTTTTTAAAAAAAATTAATTTTTAATGGATACATAATAGTTCTCTTCTCCATATTAATGGGATATGTGTGATATTGAGACAGCCAAGTGGGAGGAGGTACCTGAAAAAACTTGAACTGGCCTGCACACTGGGGTGGAGTCTTGGAAGGTGTGCACTGTTCACAAGAGGGAGGAGCCTGGCACCTCCTCTTCCTGGGTGGAAGCAGGGATTCAAGTTGCAAGGCAGAAAGCATATAACATGCATATCTTTTTCACTTCAGCCAGTTGAGTTTTCACCTATAAGTTTGATTTGAATCTTCAAAAAATTATATTAACTTAATCTGATTCATCTTTCTCTACCTTCATGAATATATGAAGTATACTTATAATAAATGTCTCAATGTCCTTGTCAATTGTATCATTGGTATCATTTTTGAGTCAACTTCTTTTCTCATTATGGATCATAGTTTTCCACTTTTTTGTATACATTATCACGTTTTATTGGAGGTTAGACATAGTGATTTTATCTTGTTGGTGGCTGGATACATTCCTGTTTTTATAAGTAGTCTTGAGCTTTGTGTGAGACACAATTATGTTGCTAGGAAACATTTTAATCCTTCTCGGTCTTGCTTTTAGGTTTAAGTGGGATAGGACAGTTTTTCCTTTGGGCTAATTTTACCCTACTATTGAGGCAGAATTGTTTTGAGTATTCTACTAGATCCTTCATGAGTAATGAGTTTTTGTGTGCTATTGTTAAAGGACTTTTTGTTAGTTCTGTTAAAGGCAGGGCATGGCCATGAAAACTGAGGCTAACAGGCAATTTGGAGGGTGAGTAGTGCGGGGTTTTATTGGGTGAAAAGAAAGAAAGGGGGAAACAGACTCTTAGTGAAGTGAACAAGTGTGCTTCCTGCCTCACAGATTGAATCCCAGGTTCTACCCAGGTAGAGGAGGGGCCCGGATCAACCCTGCTGCAACCGGTCCAAACTTCTGCGGCTCCACCCCAGTGAGCATTCCTCCCAGTGCACACGCAGGCTAGAGTTTTGCCGGGCAGCTCTTCGCATCTGGTTCCCTACCTGCTGACAACAGGATTTTTTTTTTCCAGCCCCACTTGAACCCCAGACATTTTCCTGACTTTAAGTTGTTTCCTCATCTAATTATTAGATGGAGGCTAGAGTTCAAGTTAGATAACTAGACTTAAATATAAAGTTAGGCATCATAAGCATAGATAGTATATTTAAATCTCTAACATGGCATGACATTAGCAGGGGAGTTAGTGTTGACAGAGAGGACTAAGACATTGAACCCTGTGGGACTCGACATTGAATCTGAGCAAGAGGTGGAACCAGCAGAGAAGACAGAAATGCAATTATTTTGGCTTCTTAATGTTTTCCATATTTTACGCTTAAGTTACGTTGATTAAAAAAAAACACTTTATTCTAAATAATTATGTATAAAAATACTTTGTTCTGAAAAATTATTCAGAAATTTTAGATAGTCTATAGAATCAGATATTTACATGTGTGATTTATCATATGGCCAGCAATATAAGTCTTCTTTCATCTTAATTATTTACAATTTTAGACTGAGAAAAAGGCAGAAATTGTCTCTACAATAAATAGTAAATTAAAGGCATGCCATTGTTAATCTAGTTTTGTTTTTTCTTTTATTTCAGTTTTGCATTATAGCTATTCCCAAGGAAGTGAATTCCTAATGTGATCCGAGGATCACATTCACCTGCATCAGAATTACCTGCAATTTCTTGGTAAGCATGCTGCATACTGAAATCTGTCTTAGATTTAGAAGATCCATGAATTTTCATTTTTATCATGATTTTCAACTGATTCTTAGGTACTCTCAAGTTGGAGAACTTGTGCTTCATTCTGCCAGTGGTTCTGAACTTTCATTGTGCACTAAAATCACTTGGGACTTAAAAAAAATACTGATGCCTATCCTTTATCCATAGAGATTTTGATTTAATTGATTTGGATTGAAGGCCTGGATGCCTGTATTTGCAAGCCTGTCAAGCAATTCTAATGTTCAGTCAGGACTGAGAACCATTGTGTTATGGTGGAGTATGAGGACATGGAAATGGGTGAAAATCCCTCAGGTTATCAAGGAAATCTGGATGGTAGCTGAGTGTAGAGAAATTGAGTGAAAGAAAACCTGGCTATTTTCATAGATCGGGTACTTAACAGATCAAATACAGAAAGTTGGACTTGTATGGGATAATTTGTTATACAAAGTAAATGTTAAGAATGACAGCTGAGGTAAAAAGATGCTATCATCTCAAATGATCTCAAAGGTTTCTGTACATGAGCTTTAAAGCTGGAACATCAGTGGATGCTAATTTTACTGATCTTAAGTTGGGATTTGCTTTTTTTTTTTTTTTAACCCTACTTTGTAATATCTGCTATGTGAATGGCTTGGGGCTTAGAGATTTTTTTTAATACCAGAGAGCATCAGTGCTCTACACACCCTGGTTAAGATAGAGGCAAATGTATGCAGATACGGTGAATGAACAAATTTCTCTTTACTACTACCTGTGATGCTGTGACCTCTTCCTGTTATATAGTATTTCCTTTGACTAAATGGTCATGTATAGTATATAAAATATTGCTAATAATATCTTACTGACCTACTTCCTGGTATAGACCATCATAGTGTTTTGAGACATACAACTTTAAGGAGGAATGTATTCTTTCAATATCAGACATTTCCTTAAAACGTATTGGGGATTTGTTGTAATGGAGTATGGAAGACACACATACACATAAATGACTGTCATGAAAGAAGTTTGTACTTGCAGATTGCTAGAAACTGAAGGCAGAGCACACTATGCAGGACCACAGGGGGAAGCACAAGGGCCAAACAAGTATCAAAAGCAGTCAGGGGAAAATGTGGGGGAGTCTTTATTGTGGTTTCCAGAGCATAGGCAAGACAGGGTAAGCAGACTTAATATTGGCTAATTCAAATAATTTAATCAGGCTGTCTGTAGTTGTCTGGGGCCTGGCCTTTGGATGATTGGGGGTGGGGGATAGTGGCTTGGAGTATAAGAGCTAGATAAGGAGGTTGGAGGTTGTTGGAGTTTTAGCTTTGGTTTAGTCAGGAAAGGTGTACTAGAGGTGACTCCTTTACTATCTCTAAGAATTGGCTAGCTCTGGAAGGGGCAGTGTCTCCTGGATCAGCAACACCTCAAATGTAAAATTATCAGAAAATGCAAAACATAAAAACTATAATTAACACATATAGAAGTTCAGTTACCCCATACAGGTTTCCAGGATACCCAGCCCTTTTCATTCAAAGCTTAGTCATTGCCCCGTGAAGGACCAGTCCATCCAGACACACTGTACCTGGATTTGGTTTATGGTGGTGTGAGCTAATCTCCAGTTGTATTCAGGAGATCTTCTGAGGTCAAGTAGGTTTCATTTTCGGTACTTGAAAGCAAAGTATTTATTTTGCTTCCCTCCTGGACCATGAGAATATTGTAAAATGGCTATCTGGGCAATTGTGGGGGCAGGCTCCTCCATATCTGCTGGGTAGATTCTCTTTTTAAAATATTTTAAGTAGAAGGCTTTTTAATACAGCCTTTTTTTTAGAAAATAGAGTTTGAATGACTTCAAGGATTCATGAAAAGTATGTTTACTTACTGATAAACGAACAACAATACTTTACTGTATTATCTGGGTGAGTTACTTCCCCAGTATCATTTATGTGACTTCCAATTTTCTCCCTAAAAGAGGAGGAAATAAAAGCAAGTTAACTTTTTGGTTGTCTCTCATATGTACACAAATACACACACCTCCTCTTCCTTTTTAAAATTTTGAGATAATTGTTGATTCACATGTGATTGTAAAAAATAACATGGAGAGATCCTTTACCCAGTTTTCCCCAATGGTAGCATCTTCCAAAACTATAGTAGAGTAACACAATTAGGATATTAACATTGATACAGTCAAGACACAGAACATTTTTCTCACCAGAGGATTCCTTATGTGCTTTTTTATAACCACACCCATCTCCCCTCTCACCCTTCCTTTTTTAAGAGTGGAATCATAAGTTTCAGCAAGTAGAATCACACAGCCTGTATGCTTTTGGTATTGGATTTTTTACTCAGCATAATCCTCTGAAGATTCATCCAGAACTGTGTATCCATAGTTCTTTCTTGCTGAGTACTATCCCACAGGTATGGATATACCACAGTTAGTTTATCCATTAAATGACATTTGGGTTGTTTCCAGTTTGGAGCTGTTGTGAGTAAGCTGTTATAAATATTTGTGTACACGTCTTTGTGTGAAGACTTTTTTTTAAGATAAATGCCCAGGAGTGCAGTTTGGTACTCTGTAATAATACTATGGGAACCTAAAAGCTACAGGAAAATTTATCAACATGGAGGCCATTGTAAGAGCTGTTTTGGTGGAGAGTTGGAGACAGAAACCTGATTGAATCAGTTCAGAAAATATTAGAAAGAGGAACTGCAGGCAGTCAATACAGTAACTCTTTTGAATGGTTTTGCTGAAAGAAAGCTTAGAAATGGGACAGTAATTGGAGAGGTCTGAGAGAAATAGTAGCATGTTGATATGCTAATGCAAAAGATGAATAAGAAGGAACAAATCATTTCGGAGATAATGGGGATATAGAGCTATGGGGAAGAATGCTAGTTTTTTAATCAATGAGAGAAAATAGAATGCAGTGCCAAAGTAATGGCTCAGCATTAGGAAATGAACACTTTATAGTAAGGGGAGATGTTGAACATTTTTTCTCGTGATGTTGGTTGGATAATTTCCTCCACTCTGTTTTCTCTGTTCTTTTTTGAACTATTAGGCAAATATATCTCCTTGGTTGATCTTTTAACTTCTTATTTTTTCTTCCTATAGTTCTTTTTAGTCTTGTATTTGCTAGAGTTTTCTCAGTTGGGCAATAAGAATAGTCAGATCACTATTAAAGTATTATAAAGGCCTTTTGTTATTGTAATGTGTGTGTGTTAACTTTTGGCAGCAAGCTGTAATAAGCAGAAAGGCTCAGGCATAAAATAAATATTTCCTTTCCTTTTTGTTTTATATCTCTGTTGGGAAATCAAGTACATGAATGAATTAATTACCTTAATCCAATAATCCTAACACTGTTTAATATTTTAAGAGAATAAAAGACTATTTTTATTTCCTTATGGTATTGTAAATATTAAAAGAATTGCTTATACCAGAGAGAAAAAAAATATTGCTTTTAAATTTAATCATTTGAATCTATCTTTTAAAATAAAAATATCATTTTTTGTGAAATATATGTCTATGGTAAAAAAAAATTCAAAAGATATAAAGAATATAGAGCAAAAAGCAAGATAGACTCCTAAGCCCATCCTTCAGCTAGCAAGTTTCTTTCTCTAGAGGCAATTAAGGTTATTATTTCTTATTAATTGTCCTAATTTTTAATTGCAGAGTTGGTTAAGCTATCATGCTATAGTTCCAACTTTTAAAATATAAATCTAGATAAATGGAATGAAAAAAGAGAGCATGCTCTATTAGGAAATGCTTTATAGATGTAATAATGATCATTAAACTAAAAATGAACAAGCCCTTGGTACTTAATGGCAAATATTCATTTCATGATTGATTATTAGTTGTTAGTCATATTTCCTTGATGTTATTATCTTCTAGGCTGTAAAAAGATATTGCCTGATAATGTGTTAGAATCTATGCATTTTTATATGTAAAAAGACAAGAACTTAAAACTTGTTACTTTCACAATAAATTATTACAGTGTTCCTAATAGGAAAAGATAAGTTCCTAAAAGAAATTTATTCCTTTGATTTTTTTATGCAAGTAAGAGAGCTACAGCAAAATGGGTAAACTTCACTAAGCCGTTTTTGTTCATATGGCTTTTTTTTTTAAAGCATTTTTTTTAATGTTAAGGGAAAATATTATTTATGACACTTGTTAAAGGTAGACTATTTGATGGGGCCGTAGGTGTAGGGGTTACTGCAAGGGGCTCTTGCACTGGTTGCCAGGGAGAGAGATTGGACTTAACTCCAGCAAGTGGAGATTTGTAACCAAGTATCAGGGTGGAGGTCAGTGGATGGAAAATTACTAAAAAGAAACATCAAGATAAGAGATTTCTGGCTAAACTAATTTGAAAGAATTATTACTAAAGGGAGGCCAGGATAATAATATATTGAGTTTGGTCAAATACCAAGGGTGCGGGATTTTTGCTAAACTGGGGAAATTTTTGCTAAATTGACTTAGTACGATTCTTCTCAAACTAGATTCCACAAAAATAGAAAGGGAAGTCCAAGGTCAGGCCCAGCCAAAAACGATTCAGAAGCCTGACTAAAGATTTGGATGAAAGGGAGTCTTTGTCAGTGGCAAGTAGCTGAAATTTATAAAAATTATATAATCAGGCAAGGCGCGGTGGCTCACGCCTATAATCCCAGCACTTTGGGAGGCCGAGGAGGGTGGATCACAAGGTCAAGAGATTGAGACCATCCTGGTCAACATGGTGAAACCCTGTCTCTACTAAAAATACAAAAAAATTAGCTGGGCATGGTGGCATGTGCCTGTAATCCCAGCTACTCGGGAGGCTGAGGCAGGAGAATTGCCTAACCCAGGAGGCGGAGGCTGCGGTGAGCCGAGATTGCGCCATTGCACTCCAGCCTGGGTAACAAGAGTAAAAAAACTCTGTCTCAAAAAAAAAAAAAAAAAAAAATCATATAATCAAAAAGTCTAAAGAAATGTTTCTCTGGTTGAAGATTAGCCCAATAGCTCAATAAGATACATGGATCTGTTGGTTCTTCAAGGAAATTCGAACTATTGTTACCGTGATCTAAGAGGAATGGATGTTTCATACTAAGCAATACATGCTTATGATAGCTTAAGGTAGAATATTAAACACATTTCATATTTAGTCTTCAGTAGGCCAGGCTGAATAACATAATACAGAAGAGGAGTCAGGTTCCTTGACTTTTACCTGATTTAATAAAATCAAAATCATCATAAATGATACAATTATTCCTACAACCAAATAGTTTGAATTTCTTACCTCTCAAATAGTATTTTTTTCCTCATATGAAAAAAGACTCTCTGGTGAAGAAGGTAAGAAGGAAAATGCAAAAAACAAAACAAAACAAAACAAAACAAAAACAAACAACAACAACAAAAAAAAAAACAAAGAAGGTATCCAGTAGTAGTGAGAGTCCTGCTTTCAGTGTATGAACTCACAGCTTGATTATAGACCTAGTATAGAAAACACAAACAATGCAGAGGTGTGCTCAGCACTCTGTATGCTTCTCCTCTGTCCATCTTCTACAAATGGAAGACAGAAAGAATAATTTATAGAACAGGAAAAATAAAATCAAAGAGAGGTCCTGAAATCTCTTTCACTCATATTTTCAGAATTCCTTTCTTTCCAGCAAGTTAAGATTGCTTTAACCTTCTTTGGGAACAGTAATCATTTATGATGGTTTACAAACAACAAAAGTTTATTTATTACAGTTCTAGAAGTCCAAGATGAGGATACCAGCATGATCAGTTTCTTGTAAGGGTCCTCATCTAGGTTGCACATTGATGTCTTTTTGTTGTATCCTCACATAGTAGAAAGAGGGTTATAGTGTTCTCTGGGGTCTCTTATAAAGGCACTAATTCCATTCATGAGGTCTCCACCCTTGTGATCTAATTACCCCTCAATGCCCCATCTCCTAATATAATTACATTGGGGTTAGTATTTAAATGTACGAATTTATTTTTCATACACAAACATTTTGTATATAACATCTTCCTAGCTGGATGTAGTTTTCTATGATAGAGAATTATGTCTCTTCATCTTTACAAAGCATGGAGTACTTCCAAAGCATTTATTAATAGGACATAGATTAACATCTTGCATTCAGATGCTTAATATGATGTTTCTTAAATTAATGAATTTCTTGTGTTTCTATATTCCCTACAGTGCTAAATGATGCCGAACACATTGTAGTCACTCAATAAATAGCTGTTAATTGATTGAAATATTAGTAAAACATAAAAACTAAAAGTAGTTAAAAATTACTTATGTTTTGTTGAGATGCAATAATACTATATTCAGGCTTTAAGTATTTTAATGCTTTCAACTGTTATTTCATCTTTCCATCACAGCTACATTTTTATGTAACATTATGGTGCAGTTGTCTGCTTAAATTTATAGGACCCTTAAATTTAAAAATTCTCCAGCTCCATAGCAATGCCAGAATCTAGAAAATCTGCAGTCATTTATGCTTAATGATGCTCCGTGTTTTGTGAGGCATTATTAAAAACAAAAGCCTATGATTTCACTGTTTCTGACAATATCATTGAACATAGGGTCTGTCCTTCGATTTTTACATTTCTTCATAAGATTAAAAGACAGCAGAAATAATCCCATTGGCAGCTTCGATCATATGTGACAAAATGGGACATGCAAGTTTTCAATTTCAATACATTTCTTCCAATGAAACATCACTTCATTAAAGAATATTAATGATGAGCAAATTACGCTGAAGTTCAAGTCTAGTGATCAGAAAAACAGCATTCAGGACTATTAGCCATCACATACTCAATGCATAGATGTTAGCTAAAAGGTTTAAGAGCCTCTTAAGAACTAACTCATAGCAAATGCAGTAAAATATTTGCTTTTCCCTCTGAATAAATCATTGGAAGAAGGATTATCAAATTAAAGAAATCAAAGTATTCAAGTTAAAATGAAAAAGTAAGCAAATACTGGCTGTTTTCCTGAAAAAAAAAATAGTTGCATAATATAAAAACATTCCTATTCAGTTACTGAAGAATAATAATTATATCTTCTAGCAAACAAAAAAATAAAAATAACATGATGATTTGATTCTAAATGAAGACCTCAAATTCAAGAATATATAGTTCTCTCTATATAAGAAGACAAATATAAATAAATACTTTATAAATATTTGATTGAAATTATTGACATTTCTAAAGGGAATGCATATTTTTACAAAGATATATTAATAATTCAAACATGTCAACTGTTTATTGGCTATACTTTCCAATCTGTAATAAATAAATACCAATTTCTTATAATAATTAGTACAGACATCAAAATACACCATTGCACTTAAATCTATCTCTACTACCATCTTAAATGCTTGATTGAGAGATAATACAGTACAAAATTTAAAGTAGCTGCATAATTTTGTTATTTTTTCTGTCTTCCAAGCCCCTCACTGTTTACTGGTTCTCTCTCTATCCTTAAATTCTTTAAATTGTAAATTAAAAAGGTATAAGTATATACATTTAAAGGATAATGCTATGGTTTAAATGACCCCTCCAAAATTCGTGTTGAAATATAATTGTGATTGTGATAATATTAAAAGATGGGGCCTTTAAGAGGTCATGAGATCATGAGCACTCTACCCTAATGAATGTATTAATGCCATTGTCATGGGAGTGGGTTAGTTATTGAGGGAGTTCAGCCCTCTTTTTCTGTCTGTTTCAAGTACCCATTTGCCCTTCCACCATGTTATGACAAAGCAAGAAGATTTTGACAGATGCCAGTGCCATGCTCTTGGATTTTCCAGCCTCCAGAACCGTGAGTTAAATATATCTCTTATCTTTGTAAATTAACCAGTCTGTGGTATTCTGTCATAGCAACAGAAAATGGACTATGACAAGTTCAAAATGATGCTATAATTCATAAATACAATGCAAAATAATTAAATCAAGCTAGTTAACATATCTACCACCTCCAACACTTAACATTTTTTTGTGGTGAGAACATTTATAATTTACTTTCAGCAATTGTGAATTGTACAATATTATTAGTGATGTTCATCAGGCTGTGAAATAGACCTAAAAACCAAACATATTCCTTAACTGAGATTTTTGTAAACTGTGATCATAATCTGTCTGTTCATCTTCATCCTACCCTCCAGTCTGTAACTACCATTCTAATTTCTGCTTCTATGAGTTCAATTTTTATAGAATCCACATATAAGCAGGAACATGCAGTATTTCTTTTCTGTGCCTTATTTCACTTAGCATAATGTTTTTCCATTCTAATCTTGTTACAAATGACAGAATTTCCTTCTTTTAAAAGATCAAATTATATTCCATTGTGTAAATATACCACATTTTCTTTATCCATTCTTCTACCGATGGCTACTTGGGTTGATTTTGTAAGGTAGCTATTTTGAAAAGTGCTACAGTGAACATGAGGGTGCAGATATCTCTTAAATAAATTGATTTCAAATCTTTTGGATACATACCCAGAATTGGGACTGCTTGATCATATTGTAATTCTATTTTTAGTTGTTTGAAGTACCTTCATACAGTTCTTCATAATGGCTGTACTAAATTATAGTACCACAAATAATGCACAAAGGTTCCATTTTCTTCTCTTCCTTACCAACAGTTGTTATCTTTTGTCTTTTTGAAGAAAGCTGTTCTAAAAGATATGCAATTACATCTCATTGTGATTTTGATTTATATTTCCCTACTGATTGGCAATGTTGAGCATTTTTTTCATGTATCTGTTGGCCATTTGTATATCTTCTTGTGAGAAATGTCTATTCAGTTCCCTTGCCCATTTTTTAAAATTGGGTTTTTATTTTCCTATTATGTTGTTTGAAATCTTTGTGTATTTTGCTTATTAACCCTTTATTGAATTTATGGTTTGCAAATAATTTCTCCCAATCTGTAGGTAATCTCTGCATATTGTTAATTGTTTCCATTGCTGTGCAGAAGCTTTTTAGTTTAATGCCATCTCATTTGTCTATTTTTTGCTTTTGTTTTCTTCAGTTTGGGGTTCAAATCCAAAAAATTATTGCCCACACCAGTGTTGTATGAGATTCCCCTGTTTTCTTCTAGTGGTAACAGAGTTTCTGGTCTAAGTTTTGAACCCACATTGAGGTGATTGTTCATACGTGGCATGAGGTAAGGGTCTGGTTTTATTCCTCTGTATGTGAAAATCTAGTTTGCCAACATCATTTATTGAAGATACTGTCCTTTTCTATTGCATACTCTTGGTATCTTTGTCAAAAATCAGTTAATGATACACGTGTGAGTTAATTTCTGTGCTCTCTATTCTGTTCCACTGATAGATATGTCTATTTTTTGGGCCAATACCATGCTATTTTAGTTATCAAAGCTTTTAAAACCATACAGTGTGTTAGCTCTTGCTTTGTTCTTTTTTCTTACAAGTGTCTCAATTGTTTGGGTGTTTTATTGTGATTTCATATCAATTAAGATTTTTTTTCTATTTCCATGAAAGTGGACATTGCAATTTTGAAAGAGATTGCATTGAATATCTAGATCATTTTGGATAGTACAAACATTTTAACAATATTAATTCTTCCAATCCATGAACATGGTGGGCTATTGTTCCATTTATTTGTTCATTCTTCAATTTCTTTCATCAATGCTTTATGGTTTTCCGTATACAGGTCTTTCATCTTCTTGGTTAAATTTACCCAAGTATTTTATTTTTTATAGCCATTGTGAATGGGATTGTTCTCTTGATTGTTCAATATAGAGAAACTATAATTTTTGTATGTTGTTTTTGTATCCTGGAGCTTTACTGTCTTCATTTATTCATTCTAACAGTTTTCTGGTGGAGTCTTACAGTTTTTATAAAATCATGTAGTCAGAAAACAGAAAAAGTGTCATTTCTTCTTTTCCTATTTGGATTTCTTTTATTTCTTTTTGTTACCTAATTGCTCTTGGAAGGATTTCCAATACTATGTTGAGTAGAAGTGACCAGAATGGGGATCCTTGTTTTGTTCCAAATCTGAAAGGACAACTTTTAATTTTTTATTCTTAAGTATAGTTTTAGCCATGGGCTTCTCATAAAAGGCCTTTATTTGTGTTGAGGTACATTTATTCTATACCTAATTTGGTGAGAGCTTTTATCATGAAAAAATGTTGAATTTTGTTAAATATTTTTTTCTGCATTTGATAAAATGATCACATGGTTTTTGTATTTCACTGTTAATGTGATGTATCACAATTTTTGATTTGCGTATGTTGAACCATATTTGCATCCAAGATATAAATCGTACTTGATCATGGTGGATGATCCTTTTAACATGTTGTCAAATTCAGTTTGGCAGTGTTTTGTTGAGAATTTTTGCATCTATTTTCATCAAGGTTATTGACCTGTTGATTTATTTCCTATAATGTCCTTTTGGTATCGGGGTAACGTTAGCCTCATAAAAAGTTTGGAAATATATCCTCCTCTGCAATTTTTGGAAAGATTTTGAGAAATACTGGTATTACTTTTCTTTAAATGTTTGGTAAGATTCACTTAAGAAGCCTTGAGGTTCTAGGCTTTTCTGTGATGAGAGACTTTTTTATAACTGATTCAATCTCTACTCATTATTATGCTCAATTTTTCTGTTTCTTCATGATTCAGCCTTGGTAGGTTGTATTTTTCTAGAAATCCATTTCTTCTAGATGATCTAATACATTGGAATACAACTGTTCATAGTAGTTTCTTATGATCTTTTGTATTTCTGAGGTATCTGTTGTACTGACTAACCTTTCATTTCTAATTTTATTTATTTGAGTCTTCTCTCTTCTTCCCTTAATAGTCTACCTTAAGTTTTGTCAATTTGGTTTATCTTTTTAAAACAAAGCAAAGCAACTCTTGCTTTCATTAATCGTTTGTCCTTTGTTTTTCTGGTCCCCTCACTTTTTTTTTTTCTTTTTTCTTTTCTTTTTTTTTTTTTTTGAGTTGGAGTTCCTCTCTGTTGCCCAGGCTGGAGTACAGTGGTGCCAGTAATCTCTGCTTACTGTAACCTCCATCTCTGGGGTTCAAGAGATGCTCCTGCTTCAGCCTCTGAGTAACTGGGATTACAGGGGTGTGTTGCTGTATCCAGCAAATTTCTGTATTTTTATTAGAGATGGGATTTCACCATGTTGGCCAGGCTAGTCTCAAACTTCTGACCTCTGGTGATCCATGAGCCTTAGCCTCTCAAAGTGCTAGGATTACAGGTGTGAGCCATAATTCCCAACCTCTAGCTTCTATTTCATTTATTTATGCTATAATCATTATATGCTTCTTTTTGCTAACTTCAGACTGAGTTTCTTATTATTTTTCTAGTTCATTGAGCTGTAATATTGAGCTGTTAATGTGAGATATTTCTTTTTTGTTGTAGAAGTGTATTGCTATAATCTTTCCTTTTATAACTGTTTGCTGTATCCCATATGTTTTGGTATTTTTTTTTCATTCTTGTTTGTCTCAAGGTATTTTTAAATTTACGTTTAAATTTCTTCATTTACCAATTGAACATTCAAAAGTATGTTGTTTAATTTACATGTATTTGTGGATTTTTGAAGGTTCTTGTGTTGTTCTATCATTGTGGTCAGTAAAGAAACTTGATACAATTACTTCTTTAATTTCTTAAGACTTGTTTTGTACTCTAACATGTGATCTATCCTGGAGTATGTTTCATGAACACATGAGAAGAATATTTATTCTGTTGCTCTTGGATGAATGCTTTTCAAATTTTTCTTTATTTATTTTTTGAGATGGGGTCTCATTCTGTCACCCAGGCTGGAGTGCAGTCACACAATCTTGGCTCACTGAAATCTCCATTTCCCAGGCTCAAGCCATCCTTTCACCTCAGACTCCTGAGTAGCTGACATTGCAGTTATACACCACAACACCTGACTAACTTTTGTATTTTTTTAGAGACAGGGTTTTGCCGTGTTGCCCAGGCTAGTCTCAAACTTATGAGCTTAAGCAATATGCCCATCTAGGCCTCCCAAAGTGCTGAGATTACAGGTGCAAGCACTGTGCCCAGCCCTCCAAATGTTTGTTAGTTCAGTTTGTTCTAAAGTGTTGTTCAAGTTCTATGTTCCCTTATTAATTTTCTCTCTGGATGATCTGACCATTTGTGAAAATGGGTTTGATGTCCTCTACTATTATTGTATGCAGTCCATCTCTCCCTTCCTGTGATTTAATATTTATTTTTTTGTACATAGATGTTCTGATTCTGGGATATTACAGAATGGTAGATATCACAAATAGGTAGATATTTTATCTACCCATTGAATATTCAATGGGTCTATAAAGACGCTAAAATCACAATACAGGTGCTCACCAAGATACTCCTTGAGTTTTAGACATTATTTTATTAGTAATGAGGCATTCATTTTACTTCTCCAAATATACAATGCTAGGCTCTTTAATAAGCCATTTCACAAAACTTTCCCACTCTTATTGACCTCGCGCTATAGGCATTATAGAGTGTCACAGGGATTTACTTAACTAAATTCAATTGATTTAAATGAAACGGCACATTTTAGTCATCAATTAGACACCAAGGGTGAATTGTAATAAAAAGCAAAACTTCATTTTTGATGTTTTTCTGCTAGTGGTTTTCAAGCATCACCATTATCTCTCTCCTTTTGTTTCACATTTGAACAATTTGATAAGAATGTCCAGGTATTCCTTCTTTTTATGTTGGCAGGAAATTCAAATCCAGAAAATCACATTTGTAGCAACCCATACCCCTAAGTATCAAACCTAAGTAAACTGAGTGTGTTTATTTATAGCAGGAGGTGTTTTACACATAGAGAGGCAAGCTCCAAATCAGATTCTTAATTCATTTCAAGGAGTGAGGGTGAAGGTATAACCCCATACTTGAAGGTATAACACTTCAAGTCAGTCTGCTCTTCCTGACCTCTCATGTCATTTTTGGGCAGGTTTGGGAACCTGTCTCATCCTCCCCAGAAAGCCTCGTTATGTGAGTAAAAGAATGTTCATATTCTTTAGGTGTATATGTGATGTTATTAGTCTCAACATCCAAACCAAATGTGTGTGTGTGGGTCCATCCATCCTCTGCTCAGTGAGAACAATATATACATATTTAAGTAATCAAATATATTTTTGCGTAGGGTATGAGACTCATTCTGAGTTTTCTTGGTTAATTTTAAAAGAAATTAGGTATGTTGTCAGAAAGTGCAGAATAAAACTGTATTTTTGTTTATACAGGAATAGTCTGGCTTATTCTTGAATATATCTTTCTTTAAAAATGTCAGATTTTGGTTCAAAATATATCAATTATTTCTTCATCTTTTATGGATACAGCATGTTCCCACCTAAATAAGCCAATCACGGGCATTATTGGAAATAATAAAATCATCCATAGCTGATGATATATAATGGGCTAAGTTAAACTTACATGAAGAAAGTTTCCTTTCCAAATTACTATACTTAAAATCAATCATGTCATTACAAATTTGACGTGGAAAGGTTCTTTTGTATAATGAAAATTATAATTGATTAAGAGTAAATATGATGTTTGTTTAGGTGATTTCCCTGAATATATTCTTTAAGTTCTAAATTTCAAGTAACCAGTGGATATTGAAGACCTATGAAAATGAAAGACATAGAGAACGAACTTCCTGGCTGTTATTAAAATGTAGAATTTGTCTTTTGCCAAATCAAAATAAATACAAAGTGAAAATGATTGTTTTATTTCTGGGCTTGCTTAAAAATTATTGCATACTGTGGGAAGGCATCATTTAGTCTTCATTTTTAGGTCCTGGCAAGAATCGAATTAACATTGTCATGAGAGAAAAATCTAAAAGAGTCTTCTGAATCATTTCTGGTTAAGGGTGCTTTGCTTACTTACTGCAGTGTAAGATTTCAGCAAAGTTATTCATAGGGTATGGAAGCCGTGGACACACACAAAAAATATGTCTCTGTTTCACAATAGCAAAACCTGTTCTTTTCTTTCAAACATGGGCTCTTGGGAAAAAAATGGGATTTATTGCTTTATGTGCTTTTAAAGAGTGAAAAGAAACAACAGAAATATTTTCTCCTATCCATAAAATAATTATTTTTTTTACAATTTAAATGTGATTTTCCTGTAGTTTTTAAGAATCTTTATCTTGATTTTTCTGGTTGTTCAGTGAAACTTAACTGTTGAACTTCAGATTATTTCTCTGATATGCCCCGTCTCCCATTTTTGTGGTAGTACTCCTTTAAGATCTGCAATTAATCCTTGAATAATATGGGTGTGAACTGTGCAGGTCTACTTCTAAGCAGACATTTTCCAATAAATACAATTGGCCCTCTGTGTCCACACTGGCTACTCCACCCCCACCCCATTCTGTCTCCTTGGTCAAAGGTCGTTACAAAATACAGTATTAATACATATTCTCAGGATGAGAAACCTGTGTATATGAATGGCCAACCTTTGCATATTCACAGGCTCTGCAGGGCCAACTGCAGGACTTGAGTATGTGTAGATTTTGGTATATGTAGGGTATCCTGGAACCAATACCCCAGGGATACCAAGGGACAACTGTTACTGTAGCCATTTACATGAATAATCTTCCTTAGATATATATACTTGTATGTTTTCTAAAGAGTTCTAGGAGCTTCCATATGCTATTAATTATCTCATGGCTGATAAATTATCTTAAATTTCTAGACTAGGTGGACCAGTCATTTTCTATTCAGCATGTATTATAAATGTAATGGAATAATTTTTTTCTCCAAAACACACTATTTCTAGCTTGAGGCTTATACAACTTTTGGTAGAATATTTTCATATCTCTTTTTCTTAACTAAATTGAATTTTCGTGCTGATATCTTTGTATTACTATTATACAATCTTCAAGCAAGATTTAAATGAAAAAGAATATCATAGTATTCTGCATATTATTGATTTGTATTCTCCTGAACAATAACTATCAAAGATATTTCCATTAACCACTTATTATTTTCTACAAGTTATTTTGAGATATGAATTTTTGAGTTTTTAGAAAATATTTAAATTCAAATAATGTGATATGGATACTTGGAATAACCAAAAACATAACTGTGAAGTGAAAATGATTTGCTTAATCTTTGGGAGTTTATTTTTTGCAGTGAGAACACTTATGATTGACTTTCTTAGCAATTTTTAAGTATATAATGTAGTATTTTAAAATTATTGTTACCATGCTATACATTAGGTCTCCAGAACTTATTCATTTCACATAACTGAAATTGTACCATTGGATCAACATCTTCCCATTTTCTCCACACCCCACTCCAATCCCTGGCAACTACCATCCTATTCTCTGCTTTTTAAGTTTGTGTTTTTAAGATTCCATATACAAGTGAGATAATGTGGTATTTGTCTTTCTGTGCTTGGCTTATTTTACTTAGCATAATTTCCTCTAGGTTTATCCATGTTGTCACAAATGGCAGGAATTCTTTTCTCTGTTTTAATGCTGAATACAGTGTGTGTGTGTGTGTGTGTGTGTGTGTGTGTGTGTGTGTATTTCACATTTTCCTTATCTGTTTACTTGTTGATGGTTTGTTTTCTCTGCTATTGAGTTGTTTGAGTTTCTTATATATTTTGTAAATTAATCTCTTATCAGATGTATAGTTTGCAAATTCGTTGTTCTACCATTTTGTAAGTTTTCTCTTCATTCTATTAGTCAATTCCTTTGGTGTGCACAAGCTTTTTAATTTGATGCAATCCCATGTCTATTTGCCTTTGTTCTTTGTGCTTTTGGGGTCATATCACAAAAATCATTGTTTGTGCCAGTATCACAAAGCTTTTCCATAATTATTTATTCTGGTATTTTACATTTTCAGGTCTTACCTTCAAATATTTAATCCATTTTGAGATGACTTTTATGTATGGTATGAGCTAAGGGTCTAATTTCATTTTTCTCCATGTGTATAATCAGTTATCCCAACAGCATTAATTAAAGAGTTTATCCTTTCTCTATAATGCGTTTCTTACTACCCCATAGACTATACCTTAACCTTAGCAACTTATATGTTCTTAGCAACTTGTTGAAGATCAGTTGACCGTAACTATATGTATTTAGATCTGAGATCAGTCTTTTCCACTGGTTTATATATCTGGTTTTTTTGCCCATACCATATTCTGTTGAGAAACAGCAGATTTCAGCTACATATATAAACAAATCCTTTATAATAATAATAATAATAATAATAATAATTTTTTTTGCCTGAAACTGTTACATATTCTTTCACTTGTATGTACAGAGGGGTTTTCTGAATATTTATTTTAAGGGTTAAATCACTTTGCTTGTGTTTATTACTGCTTGAAGTTGAGCCTTTTGAGTATTTAAAAAATACTTACCAACAGAACTACTCTTCCTACGAAAATATTGCCACCATTTGTAGACTATGTAGCCTTCAAGTATGTGCTACTTTTTTATTCCTGTATCTAACTCAAATCAGGAACTGTATTTTTTTTTAATGATTTGCATTTGAAACTTGAAGTCTTGAAAACAGTATGATGTGATTACTGCTGTCCTAGCCCCCAAAGAGTTTTCTGTGCAAAATCTTGAGAATCAATAAAGATGGGAAAGCAGAAATTGGAACGTTTTAACTGCAGCCCTCAGAACTTTCGTAATAGCACAACAAATTAAAAACGACTCATGCCACACACACCCAAAAACTTTGAAATATATTTTGAAATTAGGAAGCATGATGCCTCCAGAATTGTTACTGCTTAAGATATCTTTGGCCATTTGGGGTCTTTTGTGTTTCCATATGAATTTTATGATTATTTTTCTATTTATCTGAAAAGCGACATTGGAATTTGAATAGAGATTGCATTGAATTTGTATGCAGATCACTCTGAATATACGAACACTTTAGCAATATTAATTTTTCCAAATCATGAGCATGGAGTATCTGTTCATTTATTTGTATCTTCTTTAATTTATTTCATCAATGTTATATAGTTTTTGGTGTAGAAATTTTTCATCTCCTTGGACAAACTTACTTCTATGTATTTTATTATTTTTTGATGCTATTGTAAATGCCATTGTTGATTTCCTTTTTGGATAGTTTGTTGTCTAGAAATACTAATTTTTGTATATTGATTTTATGTTCTGCAACTTTACTGAATTCATTTATTAATTCTAACTTTTTTGCTGATGTCCTTAGGTTTTTATATATAAGGCCATTTTATTTGCTAACAGAAACAGCTTTACAACTTTCTTTCTGATTTGGATGGCTTTTATTTCTTTTTCTTGCCTAATTTCTCTGACAAGGACTGCCAGTATTATGTTGAATAGAAGTGGCAAGGGTTTGTATCTGTCTTAGTCTGTTTGTGCTGCTAAAACAAAGTACCTGACTAAAACTATGCAGATATAAATAATAGAAATTTACTTCTGACTCTTCTGAAGGCTGGGAAGTCCAAAAATCAAAGCACTGGTAGGTTCGGTATCTGGTGAAGAACCAGTCTCCTTCCAAGATGGTGCCTTTTTGCTGAGTTGTCCAGAGGGGATGAATGCCGAGTCCTCACATAGATGAAGGGATGGACAAAGGCATAATTAGTTCCCTCCAGCCCTTTTTTAAGGCACTAATCTATTCATTTGAGTGGAGCCCTCATGACTTAATCACTTCCCCAAAGACCACACCTCCCAATAACACCACAGTGGGGATTACATTTCATCACATAAATTTGGGGGAACATTCAGACACATCAGCATGACTTGTTCTTGACATTAGAGAAAAGGTGTCAGATTTTCATCACTGAATGTAATGTTAGCCGGAAGCCTGTCATACATGGTTTACTGTGTTGAGTTACATTCCTTCTATACTTAATTTGTCGAGAATGTTTTTAAATCATAAAAGGATGCTGAATTTTGTCAAATAATTTTTATGCATTTATTTAGATAATCATATAATTTTTGCCCTTAATACTGTTAATGTGTGTACAACATTACTAATTTATAGGTAGTTAACTATCCTTGCATCCCAGGAATAAATCCCACTAGATTATGGTGTATGATTTTTTGAGTGTGCTAGTAAATTTGTTTGGCTAGTATTTCTTTGAGAATTTTTTCATCTATGCTAATCAGAGATATTGGTTTGAAATTTTCTTGCTTATAGTATCCTTGTCTGGCTTTGGTATAAAGGAAATGTAGGCCTCATAAAATGAGTTTGGAAGTGTTTTCTCTTCATTTTCTGGGAAGGGTTTGAGACACATTAATTCTGCTTTATAATTTTAGTAGAATTAAGTAGTAAATTCATGTGATTCTGTGCTTTTCTTTGATGGAAGACTTTTAATTACTGATTCAATCTTCTCACTTATCATTGGTCTTATTATTACATAACAATAAAGATCTGATTATCCAATTTGTTGACACATAATTATTCATAATAGTCTTTTATAATCCTTTGGATTTCTTTTGAATCCGTTGTAATGTCTCCTCTTTCATTACTGATTTTATGTTAGTGTTTTCTTTTTCAGTCTAGCCTAGAATTTGTCTATTTTGTTAATTAAAAAAAACCTCTTAGTTTCATTGTTCTTTTCTCTTTTTTATTCTGGCCTCTAATTTATTTATTCTCTGATTTTGTTATTTCCTTCCATTTACTAACTTGGGACTTGGTTTGCTTTTCTTTTTCTATTTATTTGAGGTATAATGTTATATTGTTTATTTGAGTTTTTTTTTACGTTTCATGTGGACGTAAATTTCTATGAACTTCCCTCTTAGAACTACTTTGGCTGCATCTCATAAGTTTTGGTAGTTGTGTTTTCATTTGTCTCAACATATCTTTAATTTCTCTTTTTATTTCTTCTTTTTCTCTTTAATTACTCAAGAGTGTGTTGCTTAGTTTCCACATGTGAATTTTCTTGTTATCCTCCTGTTATTCGTTTTCAGTTTCATACCATTATTGTCAGAAAAAAATACTTGATATGATTTCAGTCTTCTTAAATTGTGTAAAATCTGTTCTGTGGCATACCTTATCTGAACTCAAGTGTATTGTCTGTGCACTTGAGTTAAATGTGTATTTTGCTGCTGTTGGATAGACTGTTTTATATATGTCTGCTAGGTTCATTTGGACTATAGGGTTATTGGGGTCTGTTATACTCTTACTGATCTTCTGTCTGGAAGATCTATCCATTGTTGAATGTGGAGTATCAAAGTCTCTACTTATTAAAGTATTAAAGTCCAACAATACCTATTATTGTATTGTTGCCTATTTCTTAATATATGTTAAAATTGGCTGTATAAATTTTGATGCGCTAACATTGAGTGGAATATATTTTTAATTGCTATATTCTCCTGATTAATTGACTCTTTTCCATCACGTAGTAACCTTCTTTACCTCTTGTGACAGTCTTTGACTTACAGTCTTTGTTTCTGATATGAATATAGTCACTTTTAGTCTCTTTTGATTATTATTTGCATGGAACATCTTTTTCTATTCATTCACTTTCTGCTTATGTATATCTTTAAATTAAAATGAATATCTTATAGGCAACAAATGGTTGGATTTTTAAAAATCCATTTAGCCACTCTACATCTTTTGATTAAAACATGGACTTTATTAGTATGTCAGGCAAATCTATAATACATTAGGAAATAACTGTAAATCAAAGAAAAGATAAATGCAATTAAAAAAAATTCTACAGTTAAGAAAGAATGAGGAGAACCTTTAAGGAGAGAAACTCTCTCACCAAACCATAGTTTGTGGTAGAAATAATATTACTCTATTCAGGAAACAAGGCTATAACCGTTTAAGTAATAAATATACAATGGAATGTTTTTTGCATATGTGCCAACTTCTTTCTGTAAATATATTGTTCATCCCAGCAAAGAAAGTTTTATTTTAAAGATTTTATATTACAATGCATAAACAAGAAATTTTCTGAAGCACATTCTCTGGTAAGTTGGTGATATTTCTTTTCTTTTTCAATTTTGTATTATTTTTTATTTATTTTTATTTATTTATTTATTTTTATTGCATTTTATGTTTTGGGGTACATGTGAAGAACATGCAAGATTGTTGCATAGGTACACAAATGGCAGTGTGATTTGCTGCCTTCCTCCCCATCACCTATATCTGACATTTCTCCCAATGCTATCTATCCCCACCTCTCCACCCCCCCGTCCCTCTCCCATTTCCCCCGAACAGACCCCAGTGTGTAGTGCCCCCCTCCCTGTGTCCATGTGTTCTCATTGTTCAACACCCGCCTATGAGTGAGAACATGCGGTGTTTGATTTTCTGCTCTTGTGTCAGTTTGCTGAGAATGATGGTTTCCAGGTTCATCCATGTCCCTACAAAGGACACGAACTCATCGTTTTTGATGGCTGCGTAATATTCCATGGTGTATATGTACCACATTTTCCCTGTCCAGTCTATCATCGATGGGCATTTGGGTTGGTTCCAGGTCTTTTCTATTGTAAACGGTGCTGCAATGAACATTCGTGTGCATGTGTCCTTATAGTAGAATGATTTATAATCCTTTGGATATATACCCAGTAATGGGATTGCTGGATCAAATAGAAATTCTATTTATAGGTCCTTAAGGAATCACCACACTATCTTCCACAATGGTTGAACTAATTTACACTCCCACCAACAGTGTAAAAGTGTTGCTATTTCTCCACATCCTCTCCAGCATCTGTTGTCTCCAGATTTTTTAGTGATCGCCATTCAAACTGGCGTGAGATGGTATCTCAAAGTAGTTTTGATTTGCATTTCTCTAATGACCAGTGATGATGAGCATTTTTTCATATGTTTGTTGGCCTCATGTATGTCTTCTTTTGTAAAGTGTCTGTTCATATCCATCACCCACTATTGAATGGGTTTGTTTTTTTCTTGTAGATCTGTTTAAGTTCTTTGTAAATTCTGGATAGCAGCCCCTTGTCAGATGGGTAGACTGCAAAAATTTTTTCCCATTCTGTTGGTTGCCGATTCACTCTAATGACCATTTCTTTTGCCATGCAGAAGCTGTGGAGTTTCATTAGATCCCATTTGTCTATTTTGGCTTTTGTTGCCAATGCTTTTGGTGTTTTGGTCATGATGTCCTTGCGTACGCCTATGTCCTGAATGGTTTTGCCTAGATTTTCTTCTAGGGTTTTTATGGTGTTAGGTCTGATGTTTAAATCTTTAATCCATCTGGAGTTAATTTTAGTGTAAGGTGTCAGGAAGGGGTCCAGTTTCTGCTTTCTGCACATGGCTAGCCAGTTTTCCCAACACCATTTATTAAACAGGTATATTGATTCTTCTTAGCCATGAACATGGAATGTTTCTCCATCTGTTTGTGTCCTCTCTTATTTTGTTGAGCAGTGGCTTGTAGTTCTCCTTGAAGAGGTTCTTTACGTTTCTTGTTAGTTGTATTCCTAGGTATTTTATTCTCTTTGTAGCATTGTGAATGGCAGTTCGTTTTTGATTTGGCTCTCTTTAAGTCTGTTACTGGTGTATAGGAATGCTTGTGATTTTTGCACATTGATTTTGTATCCTGAGACTTTGCTGAAGTTGCTTGTCAGTTTCAGGAGATTTTGGGCTGAGACAAAGGGGTCTTCTA